>NW_024608722.1:75000-76874 GCF_018296145.1 Oncorhynchus tshawytscha | reverse complement strand
AGAGAGAGAGGAGATCACATAATTACATGAATGGAAGATGATCTGTTTTAGTTCTGGGGGGGAGAGAGAGAGAGAGATAGAGAGTGGAGATAGAGAGAGATGGATAGAGTGGAGAGAGAGAGAGAGAGAGAGAGAGTGGAGATGGAAAGAGATAGAGAGAGAGTGGAGATAGAGAGAGATAGAGTGGAATATGTGTCAACAGTAACCTTGGGAAAATCCTCTGCATTATCATTAACAGCAGACTCGTACACTTCCTCAATGAAAACAATGTACTGAGCAAATGTCAAATTGGCTTTTTACCAAATTACCGTACAACAGACCATGTATTCACCCTGCACACCCTAATTGACAACCAAACAAACCAAAACAAAGGCAAAGTCTTCTCATGCTTTGTTGATTTCAAAAAAGCCTTCGACTCAATCTCTGGCATGAGGTCTGCTATACAAACTGATGGAAAGTGGTGTTGGGGTAAAACATACGACATTATAAAATCCATGTACACAAACAACAAGTGTGCGGTTAAAATTGGCAAAAACACACACATTTCTTCACACAGGGTCGTGGGGTTAGACAGGGATGCAGCTTAAGCCCCACCCTCTTCAACATATATATCAACGGAATTGGCGCGGGCACTGAAGAGTCTGCAGCACCCGGCCTCCTGCTAGAATCCCAAGTCAAATGTCTGCTGTTTGCTGATGATCTGGTGCTTCTGTCACCAACCAAGGAGGGCCTACAGCAGCACCTAGATCTTATGCACAGATTCTGTCAGACCTGGGCCCTGACAGTAAATCTCAGTAAGACCAAAATAATGGTGTTCCAAAAAGGTCCAGTCACCAGGACCACAAATACAAATTCCATCTAGACACTGTTGCCCTAGAGCACACAAAAACTATACATACCTTGGCCTAAACATCAGCACCACAGGTAGCTTCCACAAAGCTGTGAACGATCTGAGAGACAAGGCAAGAAGGGCATTCTATGCCATCAAAGAAACATACATTTCAACATACCAATTAGGATTTGGCTAAAAATACTTGAATCAGTCATAGAGCCCATTGCCCTTTATGGTTGTGAGGTCTGGGGTCCGCTCACCAGCAAGACTTCACAAAATGGGACAAACACCAAATTGAGACTCTGCACGCAGAATTCTGCAAAAATATCCTCCGTGTACAATGTAGAACACCAAATAATGCATGCAGAGCAGAATTAGGCCGATACCCACTAATTATCAAAATCCAGAAAGAGCTGTTAAATTCTACAACCACCTAAAAGGAAGCGATTCACAAACCTTCCATAACAAAGCCATCACCTACAGAGAGATGAACCTGGAGAAGAGTCCCCCAAGCAAGCTGGTCCTGGGGCTCTGTTCACAAACACAAACACACACAACAGAGCCCCAGGACAACAGCACAATTAGACCCAACCAAATCATGAGAAAACAAAAAGATAACTACTTAACACATTGTAAAGAATTAACAAAAAAACAGAGCAAACTAGAATGCTATTTGGCCCTACACAGAGAGTACACAGCGGCAGAATACCTGACCACTGTGACTGACCCAAAATTAAGGAAAGCCTTGACTATGTACAGACTCAGTGAGCATAGCCTTGCTATTGAGAAAGGCCGCCGTAGGCAGACATGGCTCTCAAGAGAAGACAGGCTATGTGCTCACTGCCCACAAAATGAGGTGGAAACTGAGCTGCACTTCCTAACCTCCTGCCCAATGTATGACCATATTAGAGAGACATATTTCCCTCAGATTACACAGATCCACAAAGAATTCAAAAACAAATCCAATTTTGAAAAACTCCCATATCTACTGGGTGAAATTCCACAGTGTGCCATCACAGCAGCAAGATTTGTGACCTGTTGC
>NW_024608722.1:55000-70000 GCF_018296145.1 Oncorhynchus tshawytscha | reverse complement strand
ATCCTCTATCCTGTATTCTCTATCCTCTATACTCTATACTCTACTCCCTCTAAGCTCCATCCTCTATCATCTATCCACTATTCTCTATCATCTATCCTCTACTCCCTCTATCCTCTATCCTCTATCCTCTATCCTATATCCTCTATCCTCTATTCTCTATCCTCTATTCTCTATCCTCTATCCTCTATACTCTATTCTCTATCCTATATCCTCTATTCTCTATTATCTATCCTCTATCCTCTATCCTCTATTATCTACTCCCTCTATCCTCTATCCTCTATTCTCTATCCTCTATCCTCTATTCTCTACTCCCTCTATCCTCTATCCTCTATTCTCTATCCTCTTTTCTCTATCCTATATCCTCTATTCTCTATCCTCTATTCTCTATTCTCTATACTCTATTATCTACTCCCTCTATCCTCTATCCTCTATTATCTATCCTCTATTGTCTACTCCCTCTATCCTCTATCCTCTATTCTCTATCCTCTATCCTCTATTCTCTACTCCCTCTATCCTCTATCCTCTATCCTCTATTATCTATCCTCTATCCTCTATCCTCTAAGCTCTATCCTCTATCCTCTATCCTCTATCCTCTATTATCTATCCTCTATCCTCTATCCTCTAAGCTCTATCCTCTATCCTTTAATCTCTATCCTCTGTCCTCTTTTCTCTTTTCTCTATCCTCTATCCTCTATTCTCTCTCCTTTATCCTCTATTCTCTCTCCTCTATCCTCTATCCTCTCATCTCTATCCTCTATTCTCTATCATCTATCCTCTATTATCTATCCTCTATCCTCTATCCTCTAAGCTCTATCCTCTATCCTCTATCCGCTATCCTCTATCCTCTATCCTCTATCCTCTATTATCTATCCTCTATCCTCTATCCTCTAAGCTCTATCCTCTATCCTCTATCCTCTAATCTCTATCCTCTGTCCTCTTTTCTCTTTTCTCTTTTCTCTTTTCTCTTTTCTCTTTTCTCTATCCTCTATCCTCTATTCTCTCTCCTCTATCCTCTATTCTCTCTCCTCTATCCTCTATCCTCTCATCTCTATCCTCTATTATCTATCCTCTATCCTCTATCCTCTAAGCTCTATCCTCTATCCTCTAATCTCTATCCTCTGTCCTCTTTTCTTTTCTCTTTCTCTTTTCTCTTTTCTCTATCCTCTATCCTCTATTCTCTCTCCTCTATCCTCTAAAATCTATCCTCTATTCTCTATCCTCTATTCTCTATCCTATTTTCTCTACTCCCTCTATCCTCTATCCTCTATACTCTATACTCTATCCTCTATTCTATGCTCTATCCTCTGTCCTCTATTGAAGCACTCCCTCTATCCTATATCCTATAGAGGATATCCATGTTGCCTCTATCCATTGCCTCCAATGCTTCCCACAGTTGTGTCAAGTTGGCTGGATGTCATTTGGGTGGTGAACCAATCTTGATACACATGGGAAACTGTTGAGTGTGTTGGAACCAGCTGAGTTGCAGTTCTTGACAGAAACCGGTGTGCCTGGCACCAACTGTACTACCATACACCATTCAAAGGCACTTAAATCTTTTGTATTGCCCATTCACCCTCTGAATGGCACACATACACAATCCATATCTCAATTGTCTCAAGGCTTAACAATCATTCTCCTGTCTCCTCCCCTTCATCTACACTGATTGAAATGGATTTAACATCAATAACAATAACATCAATGACATCAATAAGGGATCATATCTTTCACCTGGATTCACCTGGTCAGCCTATGTCATGGAAAGAGCAGGTGTTCCTAATGTTTTGTACACTCGACATATTAAGCTAATGAGGATCTACTGACCAGCCCTAGCAATGTGACTGTGGTGTGTCTGTGTGCCCTGTAGTGCAGTGAATTGCTGTGTGTTCCCAGCAGTTGATTATCGTCTGGCAATAGCCAGCTCGGCAACATGAAGCATTGGCAGCCATTAAAAATCATAGCAGGGATTTATTTTATTTTTTATTAGCAATGATTAAAGGCGAAGGTATAAGACCAAGTCTGAGGCAATATAAAGGGACAAACCAAAGAGGAAGAATAGGGAAACACGTCCAACAATATTAGTGGAGCCATTTATTTTCTCTGAAAAGGGAGAATAGGCAGAAAAGCAACCCTGAACTACCTCATTGTCCTAGAAAATAGGATGATGTTATCACACACACACACACGCACACACACACACACACACACACACACACACACACACACACACACACACACACACACACACACACACACACACACACACACACACGCACAAAGAGAGTGAGTAAGACAGACCATATTTAATTGGTGCCAACATATAACAACATAATTAAAAGCTCCCAGAGTTGTAATGCCTTTTAAGCCATGTCTGGGTCATGTGGACTCGGGTATCCGTGCTTCCTGGTGAGCCTTTGGCCAGTGAAGAAGGTGAGAAGGTCATCCCACTGTCCTCTACATGCATTCAGTTACCCCTCTACTGTCCTCTACATGCATTCAGTTACCCTCTACTGTCCTCTACATGCATTCAGTTACCCCTCTACTGTCCTCTACATGCATTCAGTTACCCCTCTACTGTCCTCTACATGCATTCAGTCACCCCTCTACTGTCCTCTAACTCTAATGTCCTCTACATGCATTCAGTTACCCCTCTACTGTCCTCTACCTCTACTGTCCTCTACATGCACTCAGTTACCCCTCTGCTGTCCTCTACCTAGCTCTAGAACACTGTGGGTCTGTATAGCTCTAGAACACTGTGGGTCTGTATAGCTCTAGAACACTGTGGGTCTGTATAGCTCTAGAACACTGAAGGTCTGTATATCTCTAAAACACAGAGGGTCTGTAAAGCTCTAGAACACTGAGGGTCTGTGTAGCTCTAGAACACTGTGGGTCTGTATAGCCCTATAACACTGAGGGTCTGTATATCTCTAGACCACTGAAGGTCTGTATAGCTCTAGAACACTGAGGGTAAGTATATCTCTAGAACACTGAGGGTCTGTATAGCTCTAGAACACTGATGGTATGTATAGCTCTAGAACACTGAGGGTCTGTATAGCTCTAAAACTCTGAGGGTATGCATAGCTCTAGAACACTGAAAGTATGTGTAGCTCTAGAACACTGAGGCTCTGTATTGCTCTAGAATACTGAGGGTCTGTGTAGCTCTAGAACACTGAGGGTCTGTATAGCTCTAGAACACTGATTGTCTGTATATCTCTAGAACACTGAGGGTCTGTATAGCTCTAGAACACTGAGGGTCTGTATAGCTCTAGAACACTGAGGGTCTGTATAGCTCTAGAACACTGAGGGTCTGTGTAGCTCTAGAACACTGAAGGTCTGTATATCTCTAGAACACTGAGGGTCTGTATATCTCTAGAACACTGATGGTATGTATATCTCTAGACCACTGAAGGTCTGTATAGCTCTAGAACACAGAGGGTCTGTATAGCTCTAGAACACTGAGGGTCTGTGTAGCTCTAGAACACTGAGGGTAAGTATATCTCTAGAACACTGAGGGTCTGTATAGCTCTAGAACACTGATGGTCTGTATATCTCTAGAACACTGAGGGTCTGTATATCTCTAGAACACTGAGGGTATGTATAGCTCTAGAACACTGAGGGTATGTATAGCTCTAGAACACTGAGGGTCTGTATAGCTCTAGAACACCAAGGGTCTGTATTGCTCAAGAACACTGAGGGTCTGTATAGCTCTAAAACTCTGAGGGTATGTATAGCTCTAGAACACTGAAAGTATGTGTAGCTCTAGAACACTGAGGCTCTGTATTGCTCTAGAACAGTGAGGGTATGTATAGCTCTAGAACACTGAGAGTCCGTATAGCTATAGAACACTGAGGGTCTGTATAGCTCTAGAACACCAAGGGTCTGTATTGCTCTAGAACACTTAGGGTCGGTATAGCTCTAGAACACTGAGGGTCTGTATAGCTCTAGAACACTGAAGGTCTGTATATCTCTAGAACACTGAGGGTCTGTATAGTTCTAGAACACTGGGGGTCTCTATAGCTCTAGAACACTCAGGGTCTGTATAGCTCTAGAACACTGAGGGTCTGTATAGCTCTAGAACACTGAAGGTCTGTATATCTCTAGAACACTGAGGGTCTGTATAGTTCTAGAACACTGGGGGTCTCTATAGCTCTAGAACACTCAGGGTCTGTATAGCTCTAGAACACTGAGGGTCTGTATAGCTCTAGAACACTGGTTTTCTGTATATCTCTAGAACACTGAGGGTCTGTATAGCTCTAGAACACTGAGGGACTGTATAGCTCTAGACCACTGAGGGTCTGTATAGCTCTAGAACACTGAGGGTCTGTGTAGCTCTAGAACACTGAGGGTCTGTGTAGCTCTAGAACACTGAGGGTAAGCATATCTCTAGAACACTGAGGGTCTGTATAGCTCAAGAATACTGAGGGTCTGTATATCTCTAGAACACTGAGGGTCTGTATATCTCTAGAACACTGAGGGTCTGTATAGCTCTAGAACACTGATGGTATGTATAGCTCTAGAACACTGAGGGTCTGTATAGCTCTAAAACTCTGAGGGTATGTATAGCTCTAGAACACTGAAAGTATGTGTAGCTCTAGAACACTGAGGCTCTGTATTGCTCTAGAACACCGAGGGTATGTATGGCTCTAGAACACTGAGAGTCCGTATAGCTATAGAACACTGAGGGTCTGTATAGCTCTAGAACACCAAGGGTCTGTATTGCTCTAGAACACTTAGGGTCGGTATAGCTCTAGAACACTGAGGGTCTGTATAGCTCTAGAACACTGAAGGTCTGTATATCTCTAGAACACTGAGGGTCTGTATAGTTCTAGAACACTGGGGGTCTCTATAGCTCTAGAACACTCAGGGTCTGTATAGCTCTAGAACACTGAGGGTCTGTATATCTCTAGAACACTGAGGGTCTGTATAGCTCTAGAACACTGAGGGTCTGTATAGCTCTAGAACACTGAGGGTCTGTATAGCTCTAAAACACTGAGGGTCTGTGTAGTTCTAGAACACTGAAGGTCTGTATATCTCTAGAACACTGAGGGTCTGTATATCTCTAGAACACTGATGGTATGTATATCTCTAGACCACTGAATGTCTGTATAGCTCTAGAACACAGAGGGTCTGTATAGCTCTAGAACACTGAGGGTCTGTATATCTCTAGAACACTGATGGTATGTATATCTCTAGACCACTGAAGGTCTGTATAGCTCTAGAACACAGAGGGTCTGTATAGCTCTAGAACACAGAGGGTCTGTGTAGCTCTAGAACACTGCGGGTAAGTATATCTCTAGAACACTGAGGGTCTGTATAGCTCTAGAACACCAAGGGTCTGTATTGCTCTAGAACACTTAGGGTCGGTATAGCTCTAGAACACTGGGGGTCTCTATCGCTCTAGAACACTCATGGTCTGTATAGCTCTAGAACACTGAGGGTCTGTATAGCTCCAGAACACTGAGGGTCTGTATATCTCTAGAACACTTAGGGTCTGTATAGCTCTAGAACACTGAGGGTCTGTATAGCTCTAGAACACTGAGGGTCTGTGTAGCTCTAGAACACTGAGGGTCTGTGTAGCTCTAGAACACTGAAGGTCTGTATATCTCTAGAACACTGAGGGTCTGTATATCTCTAGAACACTGATGGTATGTATAGCTCTAGAACACTGAGGGTATGTATAGCTCTAGAACACTGAGAGTATGTGTAGCTCTAGAACACTGAGGCTCTGTATTGCTCTAGAACACTGAGGGTCTGTGTAGCTCTATAACACTGAGGGTCTGTATAGCTCTACAACACTGAGGGTCTGTATAGCTCTAGAACACAGAGGGTCTGTATAGCTCTAGAACACTGAGGGTCTGTATAGCTCTAGAACACTGAAGGTCTGTATGTCTCTAGAACGCTGAGGGTCTCTATAGCTCTAGAACACTGAGGGTCTGTATAGCTCTAAAACACTGAGGGTCTGTATAGCTCTAGAACACTGAAGGTCTGTATATCTCTAGAACGCTGAGGGTCTGTATAGGTCTAGAACACTGAGGGTCTCTATAGCTCAAGAACAATGAGGGTCTGTATAGCTCTAGAACGATGAGGGTCTGTATAGCTCTAGAACACTGAGGGTCTGTATAGCTCTAGAACGCTGAGGGACTGTATAGCTCTAGAACACTGAGGGTCTGTATAGCTCTAGAACACTGAGGGTCTGTATAGCTCTAGAACACTGCAGGTCTGTATAGCTCTAGAACACTGAGAGTATGTGCAGCTCTAGAACACTGAGGGTCTGTATAGCTCTAGAACACTGCAGGTCTGTATAGCTCTAGAACACTGAGAGTATGTGCAGCTCTAGAACACTGAGGGTCTGTATAGCTCTAGAACACTGAGTGTCTGTATAGCTCTAGAACACTGCAGGTCTGTATAGCTCTAGAACACTGAGAGTATGTGCAGCTCTAGAACACTGAGGGTCTGTATAGCTCTAGAACACTGAGAGTATGTGCAGCTCTAGAACACTGAGGGTCTGTATAGCTCTATGGGAATCGGTGGAAGTTGCAAACAAAAATCAAATTCAGACATTTTTGCTGCTTTGTCGGTTCAGTAGAGATCTGAGGGGATTCAGAACAGCAGGTTTTCTAGACTTTACAGCTGGAGGCCAGATGAGAATATCAGGACATGGGCTACTTCTGCCTCTACCCCTCCATATCTCTCTCTCTCTTTATTAACTCTCCTCCTTTCTCTCTCTCTCTCTCTCTCTCTCTCTCTACCCCTCCCCTTTCTCTCTCTAGCGTAGGCCACAGACGTTAATCCTAATGCAGGACTGAACTTTTATGAGGAACCAATCAGCTCCTCCTTCAAACTCATTCTCTCAGTTATCCCTTGGTTATGGGTTAAGGACTTTTAAAAAAAATATATTTTTTATTTCACCTTTATTTAACCAGGTAGGATAGTTGAGAAGAAGTTCTCACTTGCAACTATTAAACTATTACCACCGACTTGGTGGTTTCTGTTGATAAATTCTTAATAATCCTCATTGATATCATCAAAATGTACTACCAACACAGCTGGAACACTTTAGGATTCTGTAATAGACTTTAGAATCTCCCAATTGATCTGTAGAATGGAACATTGATTGCTGGATTTTGGATTTGATTCATGTAAAATTGAACAGTCTAGAATTTCAGACTGCAGTGCTGCATAATTCCAAAATGGAACACAGTGGCTATCTGTCCAAAAACAAAATCATTTTTTCCCAAGAGTTATCTCTTGCTTATGCAGCTCTGCAGTGCAGATGTGAGATGTGAAGTGTGAGCAGGCAGATGTTAGCTTCTGACTGTGTGCTAGCTCGTTAGCTAGCTGACCATGAGGTAGGTCAGGCCGCGTTAAAGAGTGCTAGACAACGTAGCATGGTGCTGTAGCCTGGCGTGTGTGTAGTTGGCCCAACCCTGAGAATGATATAGAGAATGAGGATGTATGGTGGAGGTATGACTGTGGATGATAAACACAGGAGTAAATCTGTCAGTGCCATTCACAAGAGCTGGAGTGCCGGGTACAGAGTCTGAGATCCACAGATGAACGCATATGTGTGTGGTGTTTGTGTGCTTAGTGTGTGTCGGTGCTGAGTGTGTGTCGGTGCTGAGTGTGTGTCGGTGCTGAGTGTGTGTCGGTGCTGAGTGTGTGTCGGTGCTGAGTGTGTGTCGGTGCTGAGTGTGTGTCGGTGCTGAGTGTGTGCGCTGTGTTTGAGGTACAGTAGGGATCGTTTAGAGTGGAGAATGTTTGTGGTCAGTGTTGCAGGGTAGGACCACACAGAAACACACACACTGCACTGACCCCACCAACCGACTGCACCTGTTAGTCAGACGGACCTCCTAACAGCAGCTACCCTCGCTCCTGACCTCTCTCCTGACCTCTCTCCTGACTTCTCTCCTGACCTCTCTCCTGACCTCTCTCCTGACCTCTCTCCTGACCTCGCTCCTGACCTCGCTCCTGACCTCTCTCCTGACCTCTCTCCTGACCTCTCTCCTGACCTATCTCCTGACCGCCCTCCTGACCTCGCTCCTGACCTCTCTCCAGGTTTGGCTCAGGTAGGCCATCCTTGTAAATAAGAATTTGTTCTTTACTGACTTCCCTAATTTTAAAAAAAGGTTAAAAAATATGAGGGTATATTGAAAGCATGGGCTACTTCCACACAGGAAGTTCCAGACACTTGTCAAATCTATGCCAAGGTGCATTGAAGCTGTTCTGGGGGCTCCTGGTGGTCCAACACCCTATTAAGACACTTTATGTTAGTGTTTCCATTATTCTGGCAGTTACATGCAGCAGACATTGTAAATGGAACAGCTGGATAGGTGGAAACTACACTGAGGGCTTTGCTGTTTCTAAAATGACGTATTTGAGTGTTTGTTCATGTTTTTTCAGGGCCCCCATCCTACACAACGAGGATGAAGAGCTGATTTGCTGTTTCTCAAAAAACGTGTAGTAACAAAAAACAGGTGTCTCGACTGTTTTATAAGATTACATTTGCATCAAACGTGGAGATTTGGGTGTAAAAAAATACTCTTCTCCTTTAAACCTTTAAACCTCTCTACCTCCCTTCTCATCCCTCCTCCTGCTCTCCTCTTTCTCTCTATCTTTCTCTATTTATTCCCTCTCTCCTCTAACCCCTGCTCCTTCTCTCTCTTTCTCTGGTTTTCTATCTTCAGTCAAGCAGAATGACTTGTCTGGGGTCCAACAGAATGACTTGTCTGGGGTCCAGCAGAATGACTTGTCTGGGGTCCAGCAGAATGACTTGTCTGGGGTCCAGCAGAATGATTTGTCTGGGGTCCAGCAGAATGACTTGTCTGGGGTCCAGCAGAATGACTTGTCTGGGGTCCAGCATAATGACTTGTCTGGGGTCCAGCAGAATGGCTTCTCTGGGATCCAACATAATGACTTGTCTGGGGTCCAGCAGAATGGCTTGTCTGGGGTCCAACATAATGACTTGTCTGGGGTCCAGAAGAATGGCTTGTCTGGGGTCCAACATAATGACTTGTCTAGGGTCCAGAAGAATGATTTGTCTGGGACCCAGCATAATGGCTTGTCTGGGACCCAGGAGAATGACTTGTCTGGGACCCAGCAGAATGACTTGTCTGGGGTCCAGCAGAATGACTTGTCTGGGGCCCAGCAGAATGACTTGTCTGGGCCCAGCAGAATGACTTGTCTGGGGCCCAGCAGAATGATTTGTCTGGGGTCCAGCAGAATGACTTGTCTGGGGTCCAGCAGAATGGCTTGTCTGGGGTCCAACATAATGACTTGTCTGGGGTCCAGCAGAATGGCTTGTCTGGGGTCCAACATAATGACTTGTCTGGGGTCCAGAAGAATGGCTTGTCTGGGGTCAAACATAATGACTTGTCTGGGGTCCAGCAGAATGGCTTGTCTGGGGTCCAACATAATGACTTGTCTGGGGTCCAGAAGAATGGCTTGTCTGGGGTCCAACATAATGACTTGTCTGGGGTCCAGCAGAATGACTTGTCTGGGATCCAGCATAATGGCTTGTCTGGGGTCCAGCAGAATGACTTGTCTGGGGTCCATAAGAATGATATGTCTGGGAACCAGCAAAATGGCTTGTCTGGGACCCAGCAGAATGACTTGTCTGGGGTCCAGCAGAATGTCTTGTCTGGGATCCAGCAGAATGACTTGTCTGGGGCCCAGCATAATGACTTGTCTGGGGTCCAGCAGAATGACTTGTCTTGGGCCCAGCAGAATGACTTGTCTGGGGCCCAGCAGAATGACTTGTCTGGGGTCCAGCAGAATGGCTTGTCTGGGGCCCAGCAGAATGACTTGTCTGGGGTCCAGCAGAATGACTCTGTCTGGGGCCCAGCAGAATGTCTGGGGCCCAGCAGAATGACTTGTCTGGGGCCCAGCAGAATGACTTGTCTGGGGCCCAGCAGAATGACTTGTCTGGGGCCCAGCAGAATGACTTGTCTGGGGCCCAGCAGAATGACTTGTCTGGGGCCCAGCAGAATGACTTGTCTGGGGCCCAGCAGAATGACTTGTCTGGGGCCCAGCAGAATGACTTGTCTGGGGCCCAGCAGAATGATTTGTCTGGGGCCCAGCAGAATGACTTGTCTGGGGCCCAGCAGAATGACTTGTCTGGGGCCCAGCAGAATGACTTGTCTGGGGTCCCAGCAGATAATGACTTGTCTGGGGCCCAGCAGAATGACTTGTCTGGGGCCCAGCAGAATGACTTGTCTGGGGCCCAGCAGAATGACTTGTCTGGGGCCCAGCAGAATGACTTGTCTGGGGCCCAGCAGAATGACTTGTCTGGGGCCCAGCAGAATGACTTGTCTGGGGCCCAGCAGAATGACTTGTCTGGGGCCCAGCAGAATGAATGACTTGTCTGGGGCCCAGCAGAATGACTTGTCTGGGGCCCAGCAGAATGACTTGTCTGGGGCCCAGCAGAATGACTTGTCTGGGGCCCAGCAGAATGACTTGTCTGGGGCCCAGCAGAATGACTTGTCTGGGGTCCAGCAGAATGACTTGTCTGGGGCCCAGCAGAATGACTTGTCTGGGGCCCAGCAGAATGACTTGTCTGGGGCCCAGCAGAATGACTTGTCTGGGGTCCAGCAGAATGACTTGTCTGGGGCCCAGCAGAATGACTTGTCTGGGGCCCAGCAGAATGACTTGTCTGGGGCCCAGCGAAATATTTCCATGTTTGTACTTTTCTTTTAATTTGTTTTTCTTCCCTTCCTTTCCCTTTTTCAAACCTTTGAACCCACAGGGACCCCAGCAAGTGTAATGCTCATCTTTATCATAGAGGGAGGGAAACAGAGAGTGAGGGAGATAGTTAAACGGGGGAGGGAAGTGGGGAAACAGGGGGGGGAAACAGAAGGAGGGAGGAAAACAGGGAAAGATGGAGAGAAACGGGGGAAAGAGGGTGGGAATTAGAGAGGGAGGGTAACAGAAAGGGAGGGTAACAGAAAGGGAGGGAAACAGGGGAAGGAGGGAGAGAAACAGGGGGAAAGAGGGAGGGAAACAGAGAGAGAGGGAGGGAAACAGAGTGGTGAGTGAAACAGAGAGGGATGGAGGGAAACAGAGAGAGAGGGAGGGAAACAGTTAGGGAGGGAGGGAAACAGAGAGTGAGGGAGATAGGTAAACAGGGGAGGGAAGTAGGGAAACAGGGGGGGCCCACAGAAGGAGGGAGGGAAACAGGGAAAGAAGGAGAGTTTTGGGGGAAAGAGGGTGGGAATTAGAGAGGGAGGGTAACAGAAAGGGAGGGAAACAGGGGGAAGGAGGGAGGGAAACAGAGAGGGGGGAACAGAAAGGGAGGGAAACAGAGGGGGGGAAGGAGGGAGGGAAACAGGGGGTAAGAGGGAGAGGAGGGTAACAGAAACAGAGAGGGGGTAACAGAAAGGAAGGAAACAGGGTTGAAAGAGGGAGGGAAACAGAGAGGGAGGGTAACAGAAAGGGAGGGAAACAGGGGTGAAGGAGGGATGGAAACAGGGGGGAAGAGGGAGGGACACAGAGAAGGAGGGAGGGCAACAGAGAGAGAGGGAGGGAAACAGAGAGGGAGGGAGGGAAACAGAGAGGGAGGGAAACAGAGGGAAAGAGGGAGGGAAACAGAGCAGGAGGTAGGGAAACAGAGCAGAAAGAGGGTTGGAAACAGAGAAGGAGGGAGGGAAACAGAGATTGAGGGAGGGAAACAGAGAGGGAGGGAAACAGATAGGGAGCGAGGGAGGGAAACAGAGACGGAGGGAGGGAAACAGAGGGGAAAGAGGGATGGAAACAGAGCGGGAGGTAGGGAAACAGAGAGGAAAGAGGGTTGGAAACAGAGAGGGAGGGAGGGGAATAGAGATTGAGGGAGGGAAACAGAGAGGGAAGGAGGGAAACAGAGGGGAAAGAGGGTGGGAAACAGATAGGGAGGGAGGGAAACAGGTGGGAAAGAGGGAGGGAAACAGAGCGGGAGGGAAACAGGGGGAAAGAGGGAGGGAAACAGAGAGGGAGGGAGGGAAACAGAAAGGGGGGAAACAAGGGGAAAGAGGGTGGGAAACAGAGAGGGAGAAACGGGGGAAATAGAAAGCGGGATATAAGTCGTAAAATGATGGATGGGGTTAAAGAGAAGGGATGGCTAGAGAAAGAGAGATGGTCTGGGGAGATGGTGCCTCTCTCTCTCTCTCTGGGGAGAGGCATATAAGCCATCTCATTACCCATGATCCTTCTAGCTATGCCATGACCAGCCAGGAAAAAAAAAAAGGGGGAAATTAAACTAGAGAATGATGAGAGGAGGAGGATGAGGAGGAGGAGGGAGGGGGTAAGGATGGAGGAGAAGGTGGAGGAGGAGGAGGAGGAGGGAGGAGGGAGGGATGGAGGAGAAGGAGGAGGGGGAGGGAGGTAAGGATGGAGGAGTGGTGGAGGAGGGAGGGGGAGGTAAGGATGTAGGAGGAGGAGAGAGGGAGGTAAGGATGGAGGAGAAGGAGGAGGGAGGGAGGTAAGGATGGAGGAGGAGGAGGAGGAGGGCGGGAGGGAGGAGGAGGAGGGAAGGAGGGAGTTAAGGAAGGAGGAAGAGGAGGAGGTAAGGATGGAGGAGGAGGGAGGGAGGTAAGGATGGAGGAGGAGGAGGGAGGTAAGTATGGAGGAGGAGGAGGGAGGTAAATATGGAGGAGGAGGAGGAGGGAGGTATGGATAGAGAAGGAGGAGGGAGGAGGAGGAGGGAAGGAGGGAGTTAAGGAAGGAGGAGGAGGAGGAGGTAAGGATGGAGGAGGAGGGAGGGAGGTAAGGATGGAGGAGGAGGAGGGAGGTAAGTATGGAGGAGGAGGAGGAGGAGGGAGGAGGAGGAGGGAATGAGGGAGTTAAGGAAGGAGGAGGAGGAGGTAAGGATGGAGGAGGAGGAGGAGGGAGGGAGGGAGGAGGAGGAGGGAAGGAGGGAGTTAAGGAAGGAGGAGGATGAGGAGGTAAGGATGGAGGAGGAGGGATGGAGGTAAGGATGGAGGAGGAGGAGGGAGGTAAGTATGGAGGAGGAGGAGGAGGGAGGTAAGGATAGAGGAGGAGGAGGGAGGAGGAGGAGGGAAGGAGGAGGGAAGGAGGGAGTTAAGGAAGGAGGAGGAGGAGGTAAGGATGGAGGAGGAGGAGGAGGAGGAGGGAGGGAGGAGGAGGAGGGAAGGGGGAGTTAAGGAAGGAGGAGGAGGAGAAGGAGGAGGAGGAGGAGGGAGGTAAGGATAGTGGAGGAGGAGGGAGGAGGAGGATGGAGGTAAGGATAGAGGAGGAGGGAGGTAAGGATAGAGGAGGAGGAGGAGAGTGGTAAGGATGAAGGAGAGTGGACTGGAATTCAGATCAATCAAAAGGAAAGTCCCCTTTGTCCTCCCCCACCTGCATATTTCTATTTCTTCCTTCCTTTTCCCCTCTTCTCCTGACTCATGAGACTCTGATGGAAGATGGTGGTTATATAGCTCTGGTATAAACTGGCCAATCTCTCCTTGACCATTAGGTGAGGTCAACCCCATTCTCTCATTTGTAAATCAAATGGCCCTATATGCTGAGTATTCAAAACATTAGGACCACCTGCTCTTTCCATGACATAGACTGACCAGGTGAATCCAGGTGGAAGCTATGATCCCTTATTGATGTCACTTGTTAAATCCACTTCAAGGTTTGTTAAACCTTGTAGAGTCCATGAGGCTGGTCTGAGGGCAAAAGTGGGTGCAACTCAATATTAGGAAGGTGTTCCTAATGTTTTGTACACTCAGTGTATATGCAGTGTAATTACGGCCTACCATTGGCTGTCTATGGTGGGGAGATAGACAGGAGATTGACTCCAGTAGATTTGCATAAAAAAATATTTTACTGCAGTGGAGTAGAGAGAGAGGTATATTCAAATCAAATCAAATGTATTTATATAGCCCTTTGTACATCAGCTGATATCTCAAAGTGCTGTTCAGAAACCCAGCCTAAAACCCCAAACAGCAAGCAATGCAGGTGTAGAAGCACGGTGGCTAGGAAAACTCCCTAGAAAGGCCAGAACCTAGGAAGAAACCTAGAGAGGAACCAGGCTATGTGGGGTGGCCAGTCCTCTTCTGGCTGTGCCGGGTGGAGATTATAACAGAACATGGCCAAGATATTCAAATGTTCATAAATGACCAGCATGGTCAAATAATAAGAATAAGGCAGAACTGTTGAAACTGGAGCAGCAGCACGGCCAGGTGGATTGGGGACAGCAAGGAGTCATCATGTCAGGTAGTCCTGAGGCATGGTCCTAGGGCTCAGGTCCTCCGAGAGAGAGAAAGAAAGAGAGAATTGGATAGAGAGCACACGTCAATTCACTTATATTCACACAGGACACCGGATATGACAGGAGAAGTACTCCAGATATAACAAACTGACCCTAGCCCCCCGACACATAAACTACTGCAGCATAAATACTGGAGGCTGAGACAGGAGGGGTCAGGAGACACTGTGGCCCCATCCGATGATACCCCCGGACAGGGCCAAACAGGAAGGATATAACCCCACCCACTTTGCCAAAGCACAGCCCCCACACCACTAGAGGGATATCTTCAACCACCAACTTACCATCCTGAGACAAGGCCGAGTATAGCCCACAAAGATCTCCGCCACGGCACAACCCAAGGGGGACCTGTCTGTGATGCACACGTACACACACACACTCATGCAGGCAAGAAAGCGTGCAGACATATTCCAGTTGAATTTTGGTTTGATAACTGAGGTAAGGAGCATGTATTTTCACCAGTATTTCTAGCTGGTGTTGTGATCTTGACTTTCTGACCAGTGGTGAGCGTGACGTTTCTTTCCCCCCTGAAACAAACAGTGGAATCAGAAAGGCAGCAGTTCACTGAAGCAGAATGACAGAATGGGAGAGAGAGAATTAAAGAGGGAGAAATCTCAAATGGAGTTAACCCTGCACACTCTCTCTCTCTCTCTCTCTCTCTCTCTCACACACACATAACGGTTCCACCAAGTGCTGAAGCGCGTAAAAATCATCTGTCCTTGGTTGCAACACTCACTACCAAACTGACTCTGGAAGCAACA
>NW_024608722.1:45000-47500 GCF_018296145.1 Oncorhynchus tshawytscha | reverse complement strand
TAGAGGATAGAGGATGCTGTCTGTGTTGTAGAGGATAGAGGATACTGTCTGTCTGTGTCGTAGATGATAGAGGATACTATCTGTGTAGTAGAGGATAGAGGATACTATCTATGTAGTAAAGGATAGAGGACACTGTCTGTGTAGTAGAGAATAGAGGATACTGTCTGTCTGTGTAGTAGAGGATAGAGGATACTGTCTGTCTGTGTCGTAGAGGATAGAGAATAGGAAGGCTTAGGAAGACCACCAATAACTCTGAAATCTCCATCCCTAACTACAACATTTTGAGACGAAAGGCGAACTGCAAATTCCACTATTGTGGCTCATCCTTATTGTGGCTAGCTTTACATAGGTGGGTCTGACCACCATCAATGAAATAAGAAGTGTCTTATAAATTTGGGATATTTTAGATGGTGATACCTAGCTAGATAGTTAGCTGGCTAACTGAAGCTACTGAAACAGATTGTCGTGTTGCTATGTTTTGGGGGAAGAACATTGTTTGCATCCATCAGCTAGTGTCACGTCGGTATGAATGATTCAGGAGACATGCCCCCAAAGCTGCATTACCCCTAAACATTACCCCCAAACTGCGTCACCCCAAAACATTACCCCTAAACATTTCCCAAAACTGCTGATGTAAGGAGAGATAGATGCACATACCAGAGGGAGCAGAGAGAAGTCTGTCTAGTTCAACACACACACACATGTTATTAAGGCATAACTGCTGCGTGGGAAGGTCCCAGGCTGGTTATACAAGTGGTTATTTCAGCTATGTGTTCATTAGTGGTTAATAAGAGGGAGGAGTCATGTTGACATAGAATGTCTTAATTTGTCTTCTGGTTTAGGGATGAAAACAGATGCCTCTTTTCTCTTTGAAGGAGAGGGAGAGAGAGAGAGAGGGAGAGAGAGAGAGAGAGAAATATATTTAAAAACAACTTGCTGTCCTCTGTCTTATTTAGTATTCTGTTTAATATGGCGGTTTTGTCACAAAGGAAAGAACAGATGAATCAGAAATGGAGAGGAGGGTGAGGGAGGGGTGAAAGGTGTTTTGTAAACATTCATGTCAACATAAATAAAGAAAGTATTTCTGTCAGAGAATTAACACACACCCTTCCCCGGGATTTGGGGGAAGGAAACAAGGGGGATTTAGATATGACAGGGACAACACTCCTCTTTGCAGGGGTTTGGAGAAGGAAACAAGGGGGATGTAGATATGACAGGGACAACGCTCCCCTTTGCTGGGGTTTGGTGAGAGAGGTGTGGGGGGGGGGTCCAGTGTCTGGTGTTTGACAGATGACAGGGAGTCCCCTGTGTTGTACTTCATCACTGCACCTCCCTTCGCCCCACTCTCAACACACATATCACACATTGGATAACATATATTTTGAGCTGGCATCTTGGGGGGCACCATGGGACCTGTCGTTAGTAGAGTCTGAGTGGTCCTTGGGGAGCGATGCAGCTCTAACCCTGTTGTTTGTTTGCCAAAAACACTAATCCACACCCCCCCAGGGAAGGAATGGAAACTCCCCAGAGAAGGAATGGAACATCCCCAGAGAAGGAATGGAACCTCCCCAGAGAAGGAATGGAATCTCCCCAGAGAAGGAATGGAATCCCCCAGAGAAGGAATGGAATCGCCCCCAGAGAAGGAATGGAATCCCCCAGAGAAGGAATGGAATCACTCCCAGAGAAGGAATGGAATCCCCCAGAGAAGGAATGGAATCACCCCCAGAGAAGGAATGAAATCCCCCAGGGAAGGAATGGAATCCCTCCCATAGAAGTAATGGAACCCTCCCAGAGAAGGAATGGAATCCCCCAGAGAAGGAATGGAATCCCCCAGAGAAGGAATGGAATCTCCCCAGAGAAGGAATGGAATCCCCCAGAGAAGGAATGGAATCCCCTCCAGAGAAGGAATGGAATCCCCCAGAGAAGGAATGGAATTCCTCCCAGAGAAGTAATGGAACCTCCCCAGAGAAGGAATGGAATCCCCCAGAGAAGGAATGGAATCGCCCCCAGAGAAGGAAAGGAAACCCCCTCCCTGCCAGAGAAGGAAAGGAACCCCCCTCCCTGCCAGAGAAGGAAAGGAAACCCCCCTCCCCGCCAGAGAAGGAAAGGAACCCCCTCCTCGCCAGAGAAAGAAAGGAACCCCCATTCAACCAGAGAAGGAAAGGAACCCCCTTCCACCAGAGAAGAAAAGGAATTCCCTCCAGAGAAGGAATGCAATCCCCTCCAGAGAAGGAAAGGAAACCCCCTCCCAGCCAGAGAAGGAAAGGAACCCCACCTTCCACCAGAGAAGGAAAGGAAACCCTCCCTTCCACCAGAGGAGGAAAGCAGCCCCCACCCCAGAGAAGGAAAGGAAACCCTCCCTTCCACCAGAGGAGGAAAGCAGCCCCCCACCACAGAGAAGGAAAGGAAACCCTCCCTTCCACCAGAGGAGGAAAGCAGCCCCCACCCCAGAGAAGGAAAGGAAACTCTCCCTTCCACCAGAGGAGGAAAGCAGCCCCCA
>NW_024608722.1:30000-40000 GCF_018296145.1 Oncorhynchus tshawytscha | reverse complement strand
AGACAGAAAGACAGAGAGACAGAAAGACAGAGAGACAGAGAGACAGAAAGACAGAAAGACAGAGAGACAGAAAGACAGAGAGACAGAAAGACAGAGAGTAAGAGAGACAGAAAGACAGAGAGTAAGAGAGACAGAGACAGAAAGACAGAGAGTAAGAGAGACAGAAAGACAGAGAGACAGAAAGACAGAGAGACAGAGAGACAGAAAGACAGAGAGACAGAAAGACAGAGAGTAAGAGAGACAGAAAGACAGAGAGTAAGAGAGACAGAAAGACAGAGAGACAGAGAGACAGAAAGACAGAGAGACAGAAAGACAGAGAGACAGAGAGACAGAAAGACAGAGAGACAGAAAGACAGAGAGACAGAAAGACAGAGAGACAGAAAGACAGAGAGACAGAGAGACAGAAAGACAGAGAGACAGAAAGACAGAGAGACAGAGAGACAGAGAGACAGAAAGACAGAAAGACAGAGAGACAGAAAGACAGAGAGACAGAAAGACAGAGAGTAAGAGAGACAGAAAGACAGAGAGTAAGAGAGACAGAGACAGAAAGACAGAGAGTAAGAGAGACAGAAAGACAGAGAGACAGAAAGACAGAGAGACAGAGAGACAGAAAGACAGAGAGACAGAAAGACAGAGAGTAAGAGAGACAGAAAGACAGAGAGTAAGAGAGACAGAAAGACAGAGAGACAGAAAGACAGAGAGTAAGAGAGACAGAAAGACAGAGAGTAAGAGAGACAGAGACAGAAAGACAGAGAGTAAGAGAGACAGAAAGACAGAGAGACAGAAAGACAGAGAGACAGAGAGACAGAAAGACAGAGAGACAGAAAGACAGAGAGTAAGAGAGACAGAAAGACAGAGAGTAAGAGAGACAGAAAGACAGAGAGACAGAGAGACAGAAAGACAGAGAGACAGAAAGACAGAGAGACAGAGAGACAGAAAGACAGAGAGACAGAAAGACAGAGAGACAGAAAGACAGAGAGACAGAAAGACAGAGAGACAGAGAGACAGAAAGACAGAGAGACAGAAAGACAGAGAGACAGAGAGACAGAGAGACAGAAAGACAGAAAGACAGAGAGACAGAAAGACAGAGAGACAGAAAGACAGAGAGTAAGAGAGACAGAAAGACAGAGAGTAAGAGAGACAGAGACAGAAAGACAGAGAGTAAGAGAGACAGAAAGACAGAGAGACAGAAAGACAGAGAGACAGAGAGACAGAAAGACAGAGAGACAGAAAGACAGAGAGTAAGAGAGACAGAAAGACAGAGAGTAAGAGAGACAGAAAGACAGAGAGACAGAAAGACAGAGAGTAAGAGAGACAGAAAGACAGAGATTAAGAGAGACAGAAAGACAGAGAGTAAGAGAGACAGAAAGACAGAGAGACAGAAAGACAGAGAGTAAGAGAGACAGAAAGACAGAGAGTAAGAGAGACAGAAAGACAGAGAGTAAGAGAGACAGAAAGACAGAGAGACAGAAAGACAGAGAGACAGAAAGACAGAAAGACTGAGAGACAGAGCAGTTAGTTTCTCGTTGTGGCTGGCAGGGTGTTAGTAGCGGTGCACTCTGAGGGAGTCTGTCTATACAAGCCTCTCTTTCACAGAGAAACAAAGATAGCTGTAATTAATGACTGTGAGCGCTGGCCAGCACTCTGTGTCTGTGTTTGTGTGCGTTCATGCGCAGCTTTCTTAAACTTAATTAAAAGTTAAGACCCCTGAAAGGGCTCCCGACTGCCACGGACATCCCACTGCCTCGTGAGAAAAACCTTGTACATACATTTTCTGGGAAAGAAAAGACAGGGGGCGAGAGAGAGAGAGAGAGAGAGAGAGAGAGAGAGAGAGAGAGAGAGAGAGAGGAGAGAGAGAGAGAGAGAGAGAGAGGGAGAGAGAGAGAGTGAGAGAGCGGGAGAGAGATAGGGAGAGATGGAGAGAGAGAGAGAGAGAGGGAGAGAGGGAGAGAGAAAGAGAGAGAGAGAGAGAGAGGAGAGAGAGAGTGAGAGAGCGGGAGAGAGAGAGAGAGAGGCGAGTGATGTGGGTTACTATGTGACTAATCCTTGGTAGTCCGTTTTTAACTCTCTTTTTTTCTTTCTCTCTCTTTCTCTCTCTTTCTCTCACTCTCTTTCTCAAACACACAGACACCTGCAGCTTGCCTACGTACCCCCCCCTCTCTCTGAGGTCTGTTTTGTGCTCTAGCAGAGGACCAGTTAATAAAGCCTGTAGCCTGGCCTTTTGTTTCGGCTCATTGTTCATTAGGCTGCCAGCTATGGAGGCACACTTGATATGCTTGGTTTCCCCGGGTGTATGGAGGTTGGGGGAGGGGTGGTGATGTGGGTGTGGTAGGAGGTCAGGGAGGGGGGTAGCTGCACGGATGGCTGCAATGCTAGTAGCAACTGTTGTTGGTGAAAGTAAAGCTTGCAAGTGACAGTCACACACTGAATACACCTCCCTGTTGTCCACGGTGATGATGAGAGAATCTCTCACACAAAACACTGCTCTGGCGACGCTCCTTCTGTTTATTTTATTAGTTCTTACTATTTTATTTGATGAGGAAATTTCAGGAAGCCCAGCTAGGTACACACACACACACACACTTACACGCGAGCGCACATGCACACACACACGCAAGCACAAACGCGCACACGCACAGGCACACACACGAGCACACACTCACACCCGCACACAGGCACACATGCACACACACACACGTGGCGCACACAACACACAATTACACACACTATGAATCCTAGCACTTTCGGCATCCTTGTGTGTCAGAGAAATAATAGATTTTTCAAATTAACTTTTGAAGACACCTTTTCAAAAACTCCACTTTGTATCTCCTCTCCTCACTTTGTCTCTTCTCACCTCGTCTCTCCTCTCCTCACTTTGTCTCTTCTCACCTCGTCTCTCCTCTCCTCACTTTGTCTCTTCTCACCTCGTCTCTCATCTCCTCATTTTGTCTCTCGTCTCCTCATTTTGCCTTTCCTCTCCTCACTTTGTCTCTCCTCTCCTCATTTTGTCTCTCCTCTCCTCACTTTGTATCTCCTCTCCTCATTTTGTCTCTCCTCTCCTCATTTTGTCTCTCCTCTCCTCATTTTGTCTCTCCTCTCCTCACTTTGTCTCTCCTCTCCTCACTTTGTCTCTCCTCTCCTCACCTCGTCTCTCCTCTCCTCATTTTGTCTCTCCTCTCCTCATTTTGTCTCTTCTCACCTCGTCTCTCCTCTCCTCACTTTGTCTCTCCTCTCCTCATTTTGTCTCTCCTCTCCTCATTTTGTCTCTCCTCTCCTCATTTTGTCTCTCCTCTCCTCACTTTGTATCTGCTCTCCTCATTTTGTCTCTCCTCTTCTCATTTTGTCTCTCCTCTCCTCATTTTGTCTCTCCTCTCCTCATTTTGTATCTCCTCTCCTCATTTTGTCTCTCCTCTCCTCATTTTGTCTCTCCTCTCCTCATTTTGTCTCTCCTCTCCTCATTTTGTATCTCCTCTCCTCATTTTGTCTCTCCTCTCCTCATTTTGTATCTCCTCTCCTCATTTTGTCTCTCCTCTCCTCATTTTGTCTCTCCTCTCCTCATTTTGTCTCTCCTCTCCTCATTTTGTCTCTCCTCTCCTCATTTTGTCTCTCCTCTCCTCACTTTGTCTCTTCTCACCTCGTCTCTCATCTCCTCACTTTGTCTCTTCTCACCTCGTCTCTCCTCTCCTCACCTCGTCTCTCCTCTCCTCATTTTGTCTCTCCTCTCCTCACTTTGTATCTCCTCTCCTCATTTTGTCTCTCCTCTCCTCTCCTCTCCTCTGTCTCTCCTCTCCTCTATGTCTCTCCTCTCCTCTTTGTCTCTCCTCTCCTCTCCTCTTTGTCTCTCCTCTCCTCACTTTGTCTCTCCTCTCCTCATTTTGCCTCTCCTCTCCTCATTTTGTCTCTTCTCACCTCGTCTCTCCTCTCCTCACATTGTCTCTCCTCTCCTCATTTTGTCTCTCCTCTCCTCATTTTGTCTCTCCTCTCCTCATTTTGTATCTCCTCTCCTCATTTTGTCTCTCCTCTCCTCATTTTGTATCTCCTCTCCTCACTTTGTCTCTCCTCTCCTCATTTTGTCTCTCCTCTCCTCATTTTGTCTCTCCTCTCCTCATTTTGTCTCTCCTCTCCTCATTTTGTCTCTCCTCTCCTCATTTTGTCTCTCCTCTCCTCACTTTGTCTCTTCTCACCTCGTCTCTCATCTCCTCACTTTGTCTCTTCTCACCTCGTCTCTCCTCTCCTCACATTGTCTCTCCTCTCCTCATTTTGTCTCTCCTCTCCTCATTTTGTCTCTCCTCTCCTCATTTTGTCTCTCCTCTCCTCACTTTGTATCTGCTATCCTCATTTTGTCTCTCCTCTCCTCATTTTGTCTCTCCTCTCCTCATTTTGTCTCTCCTCTCCTCATTTTGTCTCTCCTCTTATCATTTTGTCTCTCCTCTCCTCATTTTGTCTCTCCTCTCCTCATTTTGTATCTCCTCTCCTCATTTTGTATCTCCTCTCCTCATTTTGTCTCTCCTCTCCTCATTTTGTCTCTCCTCTTCTCATTTTGTCTCTCCTCTCCTCATTTTGTCTCTCCTCTCCTCATTTTGTATCTCCTCTCCTCATTTTGTCTCTCCTCTCCTCATTTTGTCTCTCCTCTCCTCATTTTGTATCTCCTCTCCTCATTTTGTCTCTCCTCTCCTCATTTTGTATTTCCTATCCTCACTTTGTCTCTCCTCTCCTCATTTTGTCTCTCCTCTCCTCATTTTGTCTCTCCTCTCCTCATTTTGTCTCTCCTCTCCTCTTTGTCTCTCCTCTCCTCTTTGTCTCTCCTCTCCTCTTTGTCTCTCCTCTCCTCTTTGTCTCTCCTCTCCTCACTTTGTCTCTCCTCTCCTCATTTTGCCTCTCCTCTCCTCATTTTGTCTCTTCTCACCTCGTCTCTCCTCTCCTCACATTGTCTCTCCTCTCCTCATTTTGTATCTCCTCTCCTCATTTTGTCTCTCCTCTCCTCATTTTGTCTCTCCTCTCCTCATTTTGTCTCTCCTCTCCTCACTTTGTATCTCCTCTCCTTATTTTGTCTCTCCTCTCCTCTCCTCTTTGTCTCTCCTCTCCTCTTTGTCTCTCCTCTCCTCTTTGTCTCTCCTCTCCTCTCCTCTTTGTCTCTCCTCTCCTCACTTTGTCTCTCCTCTCCTCATTTTGTCTCTTGTCACCTCGTCTCTCCTCTCCTCACATTGTCTCTCCTCTCCTCATTTTGTATCTCCTCTCCTCATTTTGTCTCTCCTCTCCTCATTTTGTCTCTCCTCTTCTCATTTTGTCTCTCCTCTCCTCATTTTGTCTCTCCTCTCCTCATTTTGTCTCTCCTCTCCTCACTTTTTCTCTCCTCTCCTACTTTTGTCTCTGCTCTCCTCATTTTGTCTCTCCTCTCCTCATTTTGTCTCTCCTCTCCTCATTTTGTCCCTCCTCTCCTCACTTTGTATCTGCTCTCCTCATTTTGTCTCTCCTCTCCTCATTTTGTCTCTCCTCTCCTCATTTTGTCTCTCCTCTCCTCATTTTGTCTCTCCTCTTCTCCTTTTGTCTCTCCTCTCCTCATTTTGTCTCTCCTCTCCTCATTTTGTATCTCCTCTCCTCATTTTGTCTCTCCTCTCCTCATTTTGTATCTCCTCTCCTCACTTTGTCTCTCCTCTCCTCATTTTGTCTCTCCTCTCCTCATTTTGTCTCTCCTCTCCTCATTTTGTCTCTCCTCTCCTCATTTTGTCTCTCCTCTCCTCATTTTGTCTCTCCTCTTCTCATTTTGTCTCTCCTCTCCCCATTTTGTCTCTCCTCTCCTCATTTTGTATCTCCTCTCCTCATTTTGTCTCTCCTCTCCTCATTTTGTCTCTCCTCTCCTCATTTTGTCTCTCCTCTCCTCACTTTGTCTCTCCTCTCCTCATTTTGTCTCTCCTCTCCTCATTTTGTCTCTCCTCTCCTCATTTTGTATCTCCTCTCCTCATTTTGTCTCTCCTCTCCTCACTTTGTATCTCCTCTCCTCATTTTGTCTCTCCTCTCCTCTTTGTCTCTCCTCTCCTCACTTTGTCTCTCCTCTCCTCATTTTGCCTCTCCTCTCCTCATTTTGTCTCTTCTCACCTCGTCTCTCCTCTCCTCACATTGTCTCTCCTCTCCTCATTTTGTCTCTCCTCTCCTCATTTTGTCTCTCCTCTACTCATTTTGTCTCTCCTCTCCTCATTTTGTCTCTCCTCTCCTACTTTCTATCTACTCTCCTCATTTTGTCTCTCCTCTCCTCATTTTGTCTCTCCTCTCCTCATTTTGTCTCTCCTCTCCTCATTTTGTCTCTCCTCTCCTCACTTTGTATCTGCTCTCCTCATTTTGTCTCTCCTCTCCTCATTTTGTCTCTCCTCTCCTCATTTTGTCTCTCCTCTCCTCATTTTGTCTCTCCTCTCCTCATTTTGTCTCTCCTCTCCTTATTTTGTATCTCCTCTCCTCATTTTGTCTCTCCTCTCCTCACTTTGTATCTCCTCTCCTCATTTTGTCTCTCCTCTCCTCTCCTCTTTGTCTCTCCTCTCCTCTTTGTCTCTCCTCTCCTCTTTGTCTCTCCTCTCCTCTCCTCTTTGTTTCTCCTCTCCTCTTTGTCTCTCCTCTCCTCTTTGTCTCTCCTCTCCTCTTTGTCTCTCCTCTCCTCTCTGTCAGTACTATCAGGTTTTTCTTCCGTTCACTTATTCACATCCTTTCATTCTTCTAAGCACACTAGATTTGTTTTGCTGTCTGCTCAGATAAAGGAAGAGAAATATCCTTTGTTCTTTTTTCCTTCCTACATTTTCCACTTTAAACATGATTTTTGCCCGACTAGATAACAGTGTCCCAGTTTACTGTGCTTCAGGTATCAACAGGTTAGCTGTCCGTACGAATCGAGAGCAAAGTCACTCAAATGATTCATGTCACCTTTGACCTTGACCATCATTCAAAAAGCATTCTCCTACAAATGTTAACAATCTCTCTGCTCTGTTTTCCTCTCGCCTACAGCACTTGCAGAAGCAGGAGATCGCGTGTGGCAGTGAGCAGTGTGTGTACTACTGTGCCCTGTGTGACTACTCCACCAAGGCCTGTCTGAACCTGGTGCAGCACGCTCGCTCCCCGCGCCACCAGCAGAACGAGGGGCTGAGGAAGCTACAGCTCCACCAGCAGGGACTGGGAGGAGAGGAGGATGGCCTGAGTCTACACCAACTTTACCATGTTAAAGACTGCCCTAAACAACAAGGTAAGGCCAATGGTTTATTATGTGGCTTTTCTTGGATGGGACTTGCTGCTCGTACTCCCTGTTTCCTCCAACCTTTACCCAAACCCTACCCCCACACCATGTACCCCTCCCTCTCTCCCTCCCTCTCCTGAGTCAGGCCGTCCAGTCCACCTAATCTCCCCAGAATGAGCATGCTGTTCCCATTATGGTGCTACGCCTATGTCACCAACACACACACACACACACACACACACATACACCCACACACACACACACACACAAACATACCATATGCAGGGACATCCCATGCAGGCAGACTTATGAAACTCTACCTTTGGAAGATTCTCTCTCACACACACAAACACACCAACACACAAACACACATACATACATACACACACACGTCTCCCCTGGAGTGAGCATTCATTTCCTTTCTCATGACCAAAACATTTCAAAGCTCAGGGTCTGGGTTAACCCTAACCTAACCCTAACCTAACCCTAACCCTAACCCTAACCTAACCCTAAGCTCAGGGTCTGGGTTAACCCTAACCTAACCCTAAACAACTCAGGGTCTGGGTAAACCCTAACCTAACCCTAAGCTCAGGGTCTGGGTTAACCCTAACCTAACCCTAAGCTCAGGGTCTGGGTAAACCCTAACCTAACCCGAAGCTCAGGGTCTGGGTTAACCCTAACCTAACCCTAAGCTCAGGGTCTGGGTAAACCCTAACCTAACCCTAAGCTCAGGGTCTGGGTTAACCCTAACCTAACCCTAAACTCAGGGTCTGGGTTAACCCTAACCTAACCCTAAACTCAGAGTCTGGGTTAACCCTAACCTAACCCTAAGCTCAGGGTCTGGGTTAACCCTAACCTAACCCTAAGCTCAGGGTCTGGGTTAACCCTAACCTAACCCTAAGCTCAGGGTCTGGGTAAACCCTAACCTAACCCTAAGCTCAGGGTCTGGGTTAACCCTAACCTAACCCTAAGCTCAGGGTCTGGGTAAACCCTAACCTAACCTTAAGCACAGGGTCTGGATTAACCCTAACCTAACCCTAAACTCAGGGTCTGGGTTAACCCTAACCTGACCCTCAGCTCAGGGTCTGGGTTAACCCTAACCTGACCCTAAGCTCAGGGTCTGGGTTAACCCTAACCTGACCCTAAGAACAGGGTCTGCCAGACACTAATAAGTGTAGCAGCACTGTAAAACATTTGGAGACAAAAAAAAAAATGTTTTTCTTTGAGTCGGTTACGGTGTAGAGACGGTGGTTTATGGTGTAGAGAAGTGGGTTACAGTATAGAGAGGTTGGTTACGGTGTAGAGACGGGGGTTACGGTGTAGAGACAGGGGTTACGGTGTAGAGATGGGGGTTACGGTGTAGAGACGGGGGTTACGGTGTGGAGACGGGAGTTACGGTGTAGAGACAGGAGTTACGGTGTGGAGACAGGAGTTACGGTGTGGAGACGGGAGTTACGGTGTGGAGACGGGGGTTACGGTGTGTGGAGACAGGAGTTATGGTGTGGAGACAGGAGTTACGGTGTGGAGACAGGAGTTACGGTGTGGAGACGGGAGTTACGGTGTAGAGACGGGAGTTACGATGTGGAGATGGGGGTTATGGTGTAGAGACGGGGTTACGGTGTAGAGACAGGGGTTACAGTGTAGAGAGAGGAGTTACAATGTGTGTGGGGGTTGCGGTGTGGAGACGGGGGTTACGGTGTAGAGACGGGAGTTACGGTGTGGAGATGGGGGTTATGGTGTAGAGACGGGGTTACGGTGTAGAGACGGGGTTACAGTGTAGAGAGAGGAGTTACAATGTGTGTGGGGGTTGCGGTGTGGAGACGGGGGGTTACGGTGTGGAGACGGGGGTTACGGTGTGGAGACAGGAGTTATGGTGTGGAGACAGGAGTTACGGTGTGGAGACAGGAGTTACGGTGTGGAGACGGGAGTTACGGTGTAGAGACGGGAGTTACGGTGTGGAGATGGGGGTTATGGTGTAGAGACGGGGTTACGGTGTAGAGACGGGGGTTACAGTGTAGAGAGATGAGTTACAATGTGTGTGGGGGTTGCAGTGTGGAGACGGGGGCTACGGTGTAGAGACGGGGTTACGGTATAGAGATGAGTTACAATGTGTGTGGGGGTTGCGGTGTGGAGACGGGGGCTACTGTGTAGAGACGGGGTTACGGTATAGAGAGATGAGTTACAATGTGTGTGGGGGTTGCGGTGTGGAGACAGGGGTTACGGTGTGGAGACGGGGTTACGGTGTGGAGACGGGGGTTACGGTGTGGAGACGGGGGTTACGGTGTGGAGACAGGGGTTATGGTGTAGAGACGGGGGTTACGGTTTAGAGACGGGGGTTATGGTGTAGAGACGGGGTTACGGTTTAGAGACGGGGGCTACGGTGTGGAGACGGGGGTTACGGTGTAGAGACGGGGTTACGGTGTAGAGATGGGGGTTATGGAGTGGAGACGGGGGTTACGGTGTGGAGATGGGGGTTACGGTGTGGAGACGGGGTTACGGTTTAGAGACGGGGGTTATGGTGTAGAGACGGGGTTACGGTTTAGAGTGTGGGGGTCGCTGTAATTTTAACCAGAAGACACTGTCATAGTCCGTTATATAATCATTCCTATGCTAATGCGGTACAGTGAAGTGAATGCTTAACTTGTTTTCGCTTTGCTTGACCTGTCGTGAGACTAACATGTTTTCAATGGCATTCCAGCAGCAACCATTAATGTACGTGAGTGTTAGACATGAATCTGTCCTCCCCAAAGTATCCTGTTTATTCACGGCCACGCAAACCAGATG
>NW_024608722.1:0-22500 GCF_018296145.1 Oncorhynchus tshawytscha | reverse complement strand
AGCTAGATCTACTGTCTCTATTATATTATGACAACCAGCTAGATCTACTGTCCAGCTCTATTCTACTGTCTCTATTATATTATGACAGACCAGCTAGATCTACTGTCTCTATTATATTATGACAGACCAGCTAGATCTACTGATGACAGACCAGCTAGATCTACTGTCTCTATTATATTATGACAGACCAGCTAGATCTACTGTCTCTATTATATTATGACAGACCAGCTAGATCTACTGTCTCTATTATATTATGACAGACCAGCTAGATCTACTGTCTCTATTATATTATGACAGACCAGCTAGATCTACTGTCTCTATTATATTATGACAGACCAGCTAGATCTACTGTCTCTATTATATTATGACAGACCAGCTAGATCTACTGTCTCTATTATATTATGACAGACCAGCTAGATCTACTGTCTCTATTATATTATGACAGACCAGCTAGATCTACTGTCTCTATTATATTATGACAGACCAGCTAGATCTACTGTCTCTATTATATTATGACAGACCAGCTAGATCTAGCTGTCTGTCTCTATTATATTATGACAGACCAGCTAGATCTACTGTCTCTATTATATTATGACAGACCAGCTAGATCTACTGTCTCTATAGATCTACTGTCTCTATTATATTATGACAGACCAGCTAGATCTACTGTCTCTATTATATTATGACAGACCAGCTAGATCTACTGTCTCTATGTCTCTATTATATTATGACAGACCAGCTAGATCTACTGTCTCTATTATATTATGACAGACCAGCTAGATCTACTGTCTCTATTATATTATGACAGACCAGCTAGATCTACTGTCTCTATTATATTATGACAGACCAGCTAGATCTACTGTCTCTATTATATTATGACAGACCAGCTAGATCTACTGTCTCTATTATATTATGACAGACCAGCTAGATCTACTGTCTCTATTATATTATGACAGACCAGCTAGATCTACTGTCTCTATTATATTATGACAGACCAGCTAGATCTACTGTCTCTATTATATTATGACAGACCAGCTAGATCTACTGTCTCTATTATATTATGACAGACCAGCTAGATCTACTGTCTCTATTATATTATGACAGACCAGCTAGCTAGATCTACTGTCTCTATTATATTATGACAGACCAGCTAGATATACTGTCTCTATTATTATGACAGACCAGCTAGATCTACTGTCTCTATTATATTATGACAGACCAGCTAGATCTACTGTCTCTATTATATTATGACAGACCAGCTAGATCTACTGTCTCTATATATATTATAACAGACCAGCTAGATCTACTGTCTCTATTATATTATGACAGACCAGCTAGATCTACTGTCTCTATTATATTATGACAGACCAGCTAGATCTACTGTCTCTATTATATTATGACAGACCAGCTAGATCTACTGTCTCTATTATATTATGACAGACCAGCTAGATCTACTGTCTCTATTATATTATGACAGACCAGCTAGATCTACTGTCTCTATTATATTATGACAGACCAGCTAGATCTACTGTCTCTATTATATTATGACAGACCAGCTAGATCTACTGTCTCTACTATATCTCTAGATTATATATTATACATGACAGACCAGCTAGATCTACTGTCTCTATTATATTATGACACCAGCTAGATCTACTGTCTCAGACCAGCTATCTACTGTCTATATATATGACAGACCAGCTAGATCTACTGTCTCTATTATATTATGACAGACCAGCTAGATCTACTGTCTCTATTATATTATGACAGACCAGCTAGATCTACTGTCTCTATTATATTATGACAGACCAGCTAGATCTACTGTCTCTATTATATTATGACAGACCAGCTAGATCTACTGTCTCTATTATATTATGACAGACCAGCTAGATCTACTGTCTCTATTATATTATGACAGACCAGCTAGATCTACTGTCTCTATTATATTATTATGAGACCAGCTAGATCTACTGTCTCTATTATATTATGACAGACCAGCTAGATCTACTGTCTCTATTATATTATGACAGACCAGCTAGATCTACTGTCTCTATTATATTATGACAGACCAGCTAGATCTATATTATGTCTCTATTATATTATGACAGACCAGCTAGATCTACTAGTCTCTGTCTCTTATATATATGACAGACCAGCTAGATATACTGTACTGTCTCTATTATATTATGACAGACCAGCTAGATCTACTGTCTCTATTATATTATGACAGACCAGCTAGATCTACTGTCTCTATTATATTATGACAGACCAGCTAGATCTACTGTCTCTATTATATTATGACAGACCAGCTAGATCTACTGTCTCTATTATATTATGACAGACCAGCTAGATCTACTGTCTCTATTATATTATGACAGACCAGCTAGATCTACTGTCTCTATTATATTATGACAGACCAGCTAGATCTACTGTCTCTATTATATTATGACAGACCAGCTAGATCTACTGTCTCTATTATATTATGACAGACCAGCTAGATCTACTGTCTCTATTATATTATGACAGACTAGAGCTAGATATATGACAGACCAGCTAGATCTACTCTCTTATATTATGACAGACCAGCTAGATCTACTGTCTCTATTATATTATGACAGACCAGCTAGATCTACTGTCTCTATTATATTATGACAGACCAGCTAGATCTACTGTCTATTATGACAGACCAGCTATTATATGTCTCTATTATATTATGACAGACCAGCTAGATCTACTGTCTCTATTATATTATGACAGACCAGCTAGATCTACTGTCTCTATTATATTATGACAGACCAGCTATATGTCTCTATTATATTATGACAGACCAGCTAGATCTACTGTCTCTATTATATTATGACAGACCAGCTAGATCTACTGACAGACCAGCTCTACTGTCTCTATTATATTATGACAGACCAGCTAGATCTACTGTCTCTATTATATTATGACAGACCAGCTAGATCTACTGTCTCTATTATATTATGACAGACCAGCTAGATCTACTGTCTCTATTATATTATGACAGACCAGCTAGATCTACTGTTATATTATGACAGACCAGCTATTTATATTATGACAGACCAGCTAGATCTACTGTCTCTATTATATTATGACAGACCAGCTAGATCTACTGTCTCTATTATATTATGACAGACCAGCTAGATCTACTGTCTCTATTATATTATGACAGACCAGCTAGATCTACTGTCTCTATTATATTATGACAGACCAGCTAGATCTACTGTCTCTATTATATTATTATGATGAGACCAGCTAGACCAGCTAGATCTACTGTCTCTATTATATTATGACAGACCAGCTAGATCTACTGTCTCTATTATATTATGACAGACCAGCTAGATCTACTGTCTCTATTATATTATGACAGACCAGCTAGATCTACTGTCTCTATTATATTATGACAGACCAGCTAGATCTACTGTCTCTTATATTATTATGAGACCAGCTAGATCTACTGTCTCTATTATATTATGACAGACCAGCTAGATCTACTGTCTCTATTATATTATGACAGACCAGCTAGATCTACTGTCTCTATTATATTATGACAGACCAGCTAGATCTACTGTCTCTATTATATTATGACAGACCAGCTAGATCTACTGTCTCTATTATATTATGACAGACCAGCTAGATCTACTGTCTCTATTATATTATGACAGACCAGCTAGATCTACTGTCTCTATTATATTATGACAGACCAGCTAGATCTACTGACAGACCAGCTAGATCTATTGTCTCTATTATATTATGAGACCAGCTAGATCTAGATCTACTGTCTCTATTATATTATGACAGACTATTATATTATGACAGACCAGCTAGATCTACTGTCTCTATTATATTATGACAGACCAGCTAGATCTACTGTCTGTCTCTATTATATTATGACAGACCAGCTAGATCTACTGTCTCTATTATATTATGACAGACCAGCTAGATCTACTGTCTCTATTATATTATGACAGACCAGCTAGATCTACTGTCTCTATTATATTATGACAGACCAGCTAGATCTACTGTCTCTATTATATTATGACAGACCAGCTAGATCTACTGTCTCTATTATATTATGACAGCTAGATCTACTGTCTCTATTATATTATGACAGCTAGATCTACTGTCTCTATTATATTATGACAGACCAGCTAGATCTACTGTCTCTATTATATTATGACAGACCAGCTAGATCTACTGTCTCTATTATATTATGACAGACCAGCTAGATCTACTGTCTCTATTATATTATGACAGACCAGCTAGATCTACTGTCTCTATTATATTATGAAAGACCAGCTAGATCTACTGTCTATTTTATATTATGACAGACCAGCTAGATCTACTGTCTCTATTATCCTATAACAGACCAGCAAGATATACTGTCTATATTATATTATGATAGACCAGCTAGATCTACTGTCTCTATTATATTATGATAGACCAACAAGATATACTGTGTCTATTATATTATGGCAGACCAGCTAGATCTACTGTCTCTAATATATTATGACAGACCAGCTAGATCTACTGTCTCTATTATATTATGATAGACCAGCTAGATATACTGTCTCTATTATATTATGACAGACCAGCTAGATCTACTGTCTCTATTATATTATGATAGACCAGCTAGATCTACTGTCTCTATTATATTATGACAGACCAGCCAGATCTGCCTCAATTATACTATGACAGACCAGCTAGATCTACTGTCTCTATTATATTATGACAGACCAGCTAGATCTACTGTCTCTATTATATTATGACAGACCAGCTAGATCTACTGTCTCTATTATATTATGACAGACCAGCTAGATCTACTGTCTCTATTATATTATGACAGACCAGCTAGATCTACTGTCTCTATTATATTATGACAGACCAGCTAGATCTACTGTCTCTATTATATTATGACAGACCAGCTAGATCTACTGTCTCTATTATATTATGACAGACCAGCTAGATCTACTGTCTCTATTATATTATGACAGACCAGCTAGATCTACTGTCTCTATTATATTATGACAGACCAGCTAGATCTACTGTCTCTATTATATTATGACAGACCAGCTAGATCTACTGTCTCTATATATATTAGCTAGACAGACCAGCTAGATGACAGACCAGCTAGATCTACTGTCTCTATTATATTATGACAGACCAGCTAGATCTACTGTCTCTATTATATTATGACAGACCAGCTAGATCTATTATATTATGACAGACCAGCTAGATCTACTGTCTCTATTATATTATGACAGACCAGCTAGATCTACTGTCTCTATTATATTATGACAGACCAGCTAGATCTACTGTCTCTATTATATTATGACAGACCAGCTAGATCTACTGTCTCTATTATATTATGACAGACCAGCTAGATCTACTGTCTCTATTATATATGACAGACCAGCTAGATCTACTGTCTCTATTATATTACAGACCAGACTAGACTACTGTCTCTATTATATTATGACTATCTACTGTCTCTATTATATTATGACAGACCAGCTAGATCTACTGTCTCTATTATATTATGACAGACCAGCTAGATCTACTGTCTCTATTATATTATGACAGACCAGCTAGATCTACTGTCTCTATTATATTATGACAGACCAGCTAGATCTACTGTCTCTATTATATTATGACAGACCAGCTAGATCTACTGTCTCTATTATATTATGACAGACCAGCTAGATCTACTGTCTCTATTATATTATGACAGACCAGCTAGATCTACTGTCTCTATTATATTATGACAGACCAGCTAGATCTACTGTCTCTATTATATTATGACAGACCAGCTAGATCTACTGTCTCTATTATATTATGACAGACCAGCTAGATCTACTGTCTCTATTATATTATGACAGACCAGCTAGATCTACTGTCTCTATTATATTATGACAGACCAGCTAGATCTACTGTCTCTATTATATTATGACAGACCAGCTAGATCTACTGTCTCTATTATATTATGACAGACCAGCTAGATCTACTGTCTCTATTATATTATAGATCTACTGACCAGCTAGATATACTGTCTCTATTATATATATGACAGACCAGCTAGATCTACTGTCTCTATTATATTATGACAGACCAGCTAGATCTACTGTCTCTATTATATTATGACAGACCAGCTAGATCTACTGTCTCTATTATATTATGACAGACCAGCTAGATCTACTGTCTCTATTATATTATGACAGACCAGCTAGATCTACTGTCTCTATTATATTATATGATGACAGACCAGCTAGATCTACTGTCTCTATTATATTATGACAGACCAGCTAGATCTACTGTCTCTATTATATTATGACAGACCAGCTAGATCTACTGTCTCTATTATATTATGACAGACCAGCTAGATCTACTGTCTCTATTATATTATGACAGACCAGCTATTATATTATGACAGACCAGCTAGATCTCTATTATTATATTATGACAGACCAGCTAGATCTACTGTCTCTATTATATTATGACAGACCAGCTAGATCTACTGTCTCTATTATATTATGACAGACCAGCTAGATCTACTGTCTCTATTATATTATGACAGACCAGCTAGATCTACTGTCTCTATTATATTATGACAGACCAGCTAGATCTACTGTCTCTATTATATTATGACAGACCAGCTAGATCTACTGTCTCTATTATATTATGACAGACCAGCTAGATCTACTGTCTCTATTATATTATGACAGACCAGCTAGATCTACTGTCTCTATTATATTATGACAGACCAGCTAGATCTACTGTCTCTATGACAGACCAGCTATATTATGACAGACCAGCTAGACCTCTAGATCTAGCTAGATGTCTCTATTATATTATGACAGACCAGCTAGATCTACTGTCTCTATTATATTATGACAGACCAGCTAGATCTACTGTCTCTATTATATTATGACAGACCAGCTAGATCTACTGTCTCTATTATATTATGACAGACCAGCTAGATCTACTGTCTCTATATTATGACAGACCAGCTAGCTCTATAGTGTCTCTATTATATTATGACAGACCAGCTAGATCTACTGTCTCTATTCTATTATATGACAGACCAGCTAGATCTACTGTCTCTATTATGATTAGACCAGCTAGATCTACTGTCTCTATTATATATGACAGACCAGCTAGATCTACTGTCTCTATTATATTATGACAGACCAGCTAGATCTACTGTCTCTATTATATTATGACAGACCAGCTAGATCTACTGTCTCTATTATATTATGACAGACCAGCTAGATCTACTGTCTCTATTATATTATGACAGACCAGCTAGATCTACTGTCTCTATTATATTATGACAGACCAGCTAGATCTACTGTCTCTATTATATTATGACAGACCAGCTAGATCTACTGTCTCTATTATATTATGACAGACCAGCTAGATCTACTGTCTCTATTATATTATGACAGACCAGCTAGATCTACTGTCTCTATTATATTATGACAGACCAGCTAGATCTACTGTCTCTATTATATTATGACAGACCAGCTAGATCTACTGTCTCTATTATATTATGACAGACCAGCTAGATCTACTGTCTCTATTATATTATGACAGACCAGCTAGATCTACTGTCTCTATTATATTATGACAGACCAGCTAGATCTACTGTCTCTATTATATTATGACAGACCAGCTAGATCTACTGTCTCTATTATATTATGACAGACCAGCTAGATCTACTGTCTCTATTATATTATGACAGACCAGCTAGATCTACTGTCTCTATTATATTATGACAGACCAGCTAGATCTACTGTCTCTATTATATTATGACAGACCAGCTAGATCTACTGTCTCTATTATATTATGACAGACCAGCTAGATCTACTGTCTCTATTATATTATGACAGACCAGCTAGATCTACTGTCTCTATATATATTAGATCTACTGACATTATATTATGACAGACCAGCTAGATCTACTGTCTCTATTATATTATGACAGACCAGCTAGATCTACTGTCTCTATTATATTATGACAGACCAGCTAGATCTACTGTCTCTATTATATTATGACAGACCAGCTGATCTCTACTGTCTCTATTATATTATGACAGACAAGCTAGATCTACTGTCTCTATTATATTATGACAGACCAGCTAGATCTACTGTCTCTATTATATTATATTATGACAGACCAGCTAGATCTACTGTCTCTATTATATTATGACAGACCAGCTAGATCTACTGTCTCTATTATATTATGACAGAGCAGCTAGATCTACTGTCTCTATTATATTATGACAGACCAGCTAGATCTACTGTCTCTATTATATTATGACAGACCAGCTAGATCTACTGTCTCTATTATATTATGACAGACCAGCTAGATCTACTGTCTCTATTATATTATGACAGACCAGCTAGATCTACTGTCTCTATTATATTATGACAGACCAGCTAGATCTACTGTCTCTATTATATTATGACAGACCAGCTAGATCTACTGTCTCTATTATATTATGACAGACCAGCTAGATCTACTGTCTCTATTATATTATGACAGACCAGCTAGATCTGCTCTCTCTATTATATTATAACATACCAGCTAGATCTATTGTCTCTATTATATTATGACAGACCAGCTAGATCTGCTATCTCTATTATATAATGACAGACCAGCTAGATCTACTGTCTCCATTATAATATTACAGACCAGCTAGATCTACTGTCTCTGTTATATTATGACAGACCAGCTAGATCTACTGTCTCTATTATATTATGACAGACCAGCTAGATCTACTGTCTCTATTATATTATGACAGACCAGCTAGATCTACTGTCTCTATATATATGACAGACCAGCTAGATCTACTGTCTCTATTATATTATGACAGACCAGCTAGTCTGTCTATTATATTATGACAGACCAGCTAGATCTACTGTCTCTATTATATTATGACTAGATCTATGTCTCTATTATATATGACAGACCAGCTAGATCTACTGTCTCTATTATATTATGACAGACCAGCTAGATCTACTGTCTCTATTATATTATGACAGACCAGCTAGATCTACTGTCTCTATTATATTATGACAGACCAGCTAGATCTACTGTCTCTATTATATTATGACAGACCAGCTAGATCTACTGTCTCTATTATATTATGACAGACCAGCTAGATCTACTGTCTCTATTATATTATGACAGACCAGCTAGATCTACTGTCTCTATTTATATTATGACAGACCAGCTAGATCTACTGTCTCTATTATATTATGACAGACCAGCTAGATCTACTGTCTCTATTATATTATGACAGACCAGCTAGATCTACTGTCTCTATTATATTATGACAGACCAGCTAGATCTACTGTCTCTATTATATTATGACAGACCAGCTAGATCTACTGTCTCTATTATATTATGACAGACCAGCTAGATCTACTGTCTCTATTATATTATGACAGACCAGCTAGATCTACTGTCTCTATTATATTATGACAGACCAGCTAGATCTACTGTCTCTATTATATTATGACAGACCAGCTAGATCTACTGTCTCTATTATATTGATAGATCTACTGTCTCTATTATATTATGACAGACCAGCTAGATCTACTGTCTCTATTATATTATGACAGACCAGCTAGATCTACTGTCTCTATTATATTATGACAGACCAGCTAGATCTACTGTGTATATTATATTATGACAGACCAGCTAGATCTACTGTCTCTATTATATTATGACAGACCAGCTAGATCTACTGTCTCTATTATATTATGACAGACCAGCTAGATCTACTGTCTCTATTATATTATGACAGACCAGCTAGATCTACTGTCTCTATTATATTATGACAGACCAGCTAGATCTACTGTCTCTATTATATTAGGACAGACCAGCTAGATCTACTGTCTCTATTATATTATGACAGACCAGCTAGATCTACTGTCTCTATTATATTATGACAGACCAGCTAGATCTACTGTCTCTATTATATTATGAGACCAGCTAGATCTACTGTCTCTATTATATTATGACAGACCAGCTAGATCTACTGTCTCTATTATATTATGACAGACCAGCTAGATCTACTGTCTCTATTATATTATGACAGACCAGCTAGATCTACTGTCTCTATTATATTATGACAGACCAGCTAGATCTACTGTCTCTATTATATTATGACAGACCAGCTAGATCTACTGTCTCTATCTATATTATTATGACAGAGCTAGCTAGATCTACTGTCTCTATTATATTATGACAGACCAGCTAGATCTACTGTCTCTATTATATTATGACAGACCAGCTAGATCTACTGTCTCTATTATATTATGACAGACCAGCTAGATCTACTGTCTCTATTATATTATGACAGACCAGCTAGATCTACTGTCTCTATTATATTATGACAGACCAGCTAGATCTACTGTCTCTATTATATTATGACAGACCAGCTAGATCTACTGTCTCTATTATATTATGACAGACCAGCTAGATCTACTGTCTCTATTATATTATGACAGACCAGCTAGATCTACTGTCTCTATTATATTATGACAGACCAGCTAGATCTACTGTCTCTATTATATTATGACAGACCAGCTAGATCTACTGTCTCTATTATATTATGACAGACCAGCTAGATCTACTGTCTCTATTATATATGACAGACCAGCTAGATCTACTGTCTCTATTATATTATGACAGACCAGCTAGATCTACTGTCTCTATTATATTATGACAGACCAGACTAGATCTACTGTGTCTCTATTATATTATGACAGACCAGCTAGATCTACTGTCTCTATTATATTATGACAGACCAGCTAGATCTACTGTCTCTATTATATTATGACAGACCAGCTAGATCTACTGTCTCTATTATATTATGACAGACCAGCTAGATCTACTGTCTCTATTATATTATGACAGACCAGCTAGATCTACTGTCTCTATTATATTATGACAGACCAGCTAGATCTACTGTCTCTATTATATTATGACAGACCAGCTAGATCTACTGTCTCTATTATATTATGACAGACCAGCTAGATCTACTGTCTCTATTATATATATGACAGACCAGCTAGATCTACTGTCTCTGTCTCTATTATATTATGACAGACCAGCTAGATCTACTGTCTCTATTATATTATGACAGACCAGCTAGATCTACTGTCTCTATTATATTATGACAGACCAGCTAGATCTACTGTCTCTATTATATTATGACAGACCAGCTAGATCTACTGTCTCTATTATATTATGACAGACCAGCTAGATCTACTGTCTCTATTATATTATGACAGACCAGCTAGATCTACTGTCTCTATTATATTATGACAGACCAGCTAGATCTACTGTCTCTATTATATTATGACAGACCAGCTAGATCTACTGTCTCTATTATATTATGACAGACCAGCTAGATCTACTGTCTCTATTATATTATGACAGACCAGCTAGATCTACTGTCTCTATTATATTATGACAGACCAGCTAGATCTACTGTCTCTATTATATTATGACAGACCAGCTAGATCTACTGTCTCTATTATATTATGACAGACCAGCTAGATCTACTGTCTCTATTATATTATGACAGACCAGCTAGATCTACTGTCTCTATTATATTATGACAGACCAGCTAGATCTACTGTCTCTATTATATTATGACAGACCAGCTAGATCTACTGTCTCTATTATATTATGACAGACCAGCTAGATCTACTGTCTCTATTATATTATGACAGACCAGCTAGATCTACTGTCTCTATTATATTATGACAGACCAGCTAGATCTACTGTCTCTATTATATTATGACAGACCAGCTACTGTCTCTATTATATTATGACAGACCAGCTAGATCTACTGTCTCTATTATATTATGACAGACCAGCTAGATCTACTGTCTCTATTATATTATGACAGACCAGCTAGATCTACTGTCTCTATTATATTATGACAGACCAGCTAGATCTACTGTCTCTATTATATTATGACAGACCAGCTAGATCTACTGTCTCTATTATATTATGACAGACCAGCTAGATCTACTGTCTCTATTATATTATGACAGACCAGCTAGATCTACTCTCTCTCTACTGTCTCTATTATATTATGACAGACCAGCTAGATCTACTGTCTCTATTATATTATGACAGACCAGCTAGATCTACTGTCTCTATTATATTATGACAGACCAGCTATATCTGCTGTCTCTATTGTATTATGACAGACCAGCTAGATCTACTGTCTCTGTTATATTGACAGACCAGCTAGATCTACTGCCTCTATTAAATTATGACAGACCAGCTAGATCTACTGTCTCAATTGTATGATGACAGACCAGCTAGATCTACTGTCTCTATTATATTATGACAGACCAGCTAGATCTACTGTCTCTATTATATTATGACAGACCAGCTAGATCTACTGTCTCTATTATATTATGACAGACCAGCTAGATCTACTGTCTCTTTTATATTATGACAGAGCAGCTAGATCTGTCTCTACTGCTCTACTGTCTATTATATTATGACAGACCAGCTAGATCTACTGTCTCTATTATATTATGACAGACCAGCTAGATCTACTGTCTCTATTATATTATGACAGACCAGCTAGATCTACTGTCTCTATTATATTATGACAGACCAGCTAGATCTACTGTCTCTATTATATTATGACAGACCAGCTAGATCTACTGTCTCTATTATATTATGACAGACCAGCTAGATCTACTGTCTCTATTATATTATGACAGACCAGCTAGATCTACTGTCTCTATTATATTATGACAGACCAGCTAGATCTACTGTCTCTATTGTATTATTACAGACCAGCTAGATCTACTGTCCATTTTATAATATGACAGACCAGCTAGATCTACTGTCTCTATTATATTCTGACAGACCAGCTAGATCTACTGTCTCTATTATATTATGACAGACCAGCTATATATACTGTCTCTATTATATTATGACAGACCAGCTAGATCTACTGTCTCTATTATATTATGACAGACCAGCTAGATCTACTGTCTCTGTTATATTATGACAGACCAGCTAGATCTACTGTCTCTATTATATTATGACAGACCAGCTAGATCTACTGTCTCTATTATATTATGACAGACCAGCTAGATCTACTGTCTCTATTATATTATGACAGACCAGCTAGATCTACTGTCTCTATTATATTATGACAGACCAGCTAGATCTACTGTCTCTATTATATTATGACAGACCAGCTAGATCTACTGTCTCTATTATATTATGACAGACCAGCTAGATCTACTGTCTCTATTATATTATGACAGACCAGCTAGATCTACTGTCTCTATTATATTATGACAGACCAGCTAGATCTACTGTCTCTATTATATTATGACAGACCAGCTAGATCTACTGTCTCTATTATATTATGAGACCAGCTAGATCTACTGTCTCTATATATATTATGACAGACCAGCTAGATCTACTGTCTCTATTATATTATGACAGACCAGCTAGATCTACTGTCTCTATTATATTATGACAGACCAGCTAGATCTACTGTCTCTATTATATTATGACAGACCAGCTAGATCTACTGTCTCTATTATATTATGACAGACCAGCTAGATCTACTGTCTCTATTATATTATGACAGACCAGCTAGATCTACTGTCTCTATTATATTATGACAGACCAGCTAGATCTACTGTCTCTATTATATTATGACAGACCAGCTAGATCTACTGTCTCTATTATATTATGACAGACCAGCTAGATCTACTGTCTCTATTATATTATGACAGACCAGCTAGATCTACTGTCTCTATTATATTATGACAGACCAGCTAGATCTACTGTCTCTATATATATGACAGACCAGCTAGATCTATATATCTCTATTATATTATTATATTATGAGACCAGCTAGATCTACTGTCTCTATTATATTATGACAGACCAGCTAGATCTACTCTATTATATTATGACAGACCAGCTAGATACTACTGTCTCTATTATATTATGACAGACCAGCTAGATCTACTGTCTCTATTATATTATGACAGACCAGCTAGATCTACTGTCTCTATTATATTATGACAGACCAGCTAGATCTACTGTCTCTATTATATTATGACAGACCAGCTAGATCTACTGTCTCTATTATATTATGACAGACCAGCTAGATCTACTGTCTCTATTATATATATGACAGACCAGCTAGATCTACTGTCTCTATTATATTATGACAGACCAGCTAGATCTACTGTCTCTATTATATTATGACAGACCAGCTAGATCTCTATTATATATATGACAGACCAGCTAGATCTACTGTCTCTATTATATTATGACAGACCAGCTAGATCTACTGTCTCTATTATATTATGACAGACCAGCTAGATCTACTGTCTCTATTATATTATGACAGACCAGCTAGATCTACTGTCTCTATTATATTATGACAGACCAGCTAGATCTACTGTCTCTATTATATTATGACAGACCAGCTAGATCTACTGTCTCTATTATATTATGACAGACAGCTAGATCTACTGTCTATTATATTATATTATAGACCAGCTAGATCTACTGTCTCTGTTATATTATGACAGACCAGCTAGATCTACTGTCTCTATTATATTATGACAGACCAGCTAGATCTACTGTCTCTATTATATTATGACAGACCAGCTAGATCTACTGTCTCTATTATATTATGACAGACCAGCTAGATCTACTGTCTCTATTATATTATGACAGACCAGCTAGATCTACTGTCTCTATTATATTATGACAGACCAGCTAGATCTACTGTCTCTATTATATTATGACAGACCAGCTAGATCTACTGTCTCTATTATATTATGACAGACCAGCTAGATCTACTGTCTCTATTATATTATGACAGACCAGCTAGATCTACTGTCTCTATTATATTATGACAGACCAGCTAGATCTACTGTCTCTATTATATTATGACAGCTAGCTAGATCTACTGTCTCTATTATATTATGACAGACCAGCCAGCTCTACTGTCTCTATTATATTATGACAGACCAGCTAGATCTACTGTGACAGACCAGCTCTCTCTATTTATATTATGACAGACCAGCTAGATCTACTGTCTCTATTATATTATGACAGACCAGCTAGATCTACTGTCTCTATTATATTATGACAGACCAGCTAGATCTACTGTCTCTATTATATTATGACAGACCAGCTAGATCTACTGTCTCTATTATATTATGACAGACCAGCTAGATCTACTGTCTCTATTATATTATGACAGACCAGCTAGATCTACTGTCTCTATTATATTATGACAGACCAGCTAGATCTACTGTCTCTATTATATTATGACAGACCAGCTAGATCTACTGTCTCTATTGTATTATGACAGACCAGCTAGATCTACTGTCTCGATTATCTTACGACAGACCAGCTAGATCTACTGTCTCTATTATATTATGACAGACGAGGTAGAACTACTGTCTCTATTATATGACAGACCAGCTAGATCTACTGTCTCTATTATATTATGACAGACCAGCTACATCTACTGTCTCTGTCTCTATTATATTATGACAGACCAACTAGATCTACTGTCTCTATTGTATTATGACAGACCAGCTAGATCTACTGTCTCTATTATATTATGACAGACCAGCTAGATCTACTGTCTCTATTATATTATGACAGACCAGCTAGATCTACTGTCTCTATTATATTATGACAGACCAGCTAGATCTACTGTCTCTATTATATTATGACAGACCAGCTAGATCTACTGTCTCTATTATATTATGACAGACCAGCTAGATCTACTGTCTCTAGACCAGCTAGATCTACTGTCTCTATTATATTATGACAGACCAGCTAGATCTACTGTCTCTATGTCTCTATTATATTATGACAGACCAGCTAGATCTACTGTCTCTATTATATTATGACAGACCAGCTAGATCTACTGTCTCTGTTATATTATGACAGACCAGGTAGATCTACTGTCTCTATTATATTATGACAGACCAGCTAGATCTACTGTCTCTATTATATTATGACAGACCAGCTAGATCTACTGTCTCTATTATATTATGACAGACCAGCTAGATCTACTGTCTCTATTATATTATGACAGACCAGCTAGATACTGTCTCTATTATATTATGACAGACCAGCTAGATCTACTGTCTCTATTATATTATGACAGACCAGCTAGATCTACTGTCTCTATTATATTATGACAGACCAGCTAGATCTACTGTCTCTATTATATTATGACAGACCAGCTAGATCTACTGTCTCTATTATATTATGACAGACCAGCTAGATCTACTGTCTCTATTATATTATGACAGACCAGCTAGATCTACTGTCTCTATTATATTATGACAGACCAGCTAGATCTACTGTCTCTATTATATAGATATGATATTATGACAGACCAGCTAGATCTACTGTCTCTATTATATTATGACAGACCAGCTAGATCTACTGTCTCTATTATATATATGACAGACCAGCTAGATCTACTGTCTCTATTATATTATGACAGACCAGCTAGATCTACTGTCTCTATTATATTATGACAGACCAGCTAGATCTACTGTCTCTATTATATTATGACAGACCAGCTAGATCTACTGTCTCTATTATATTATGACAGACCAGCTAGATCTACTGTCTCTATTATATTATGACAGACCAGCTAGATCTACTGTCTCTATTATATTATGACAGACCAGCTAGATCTACTGTCTCTATTATATTATGACAGACCAGCTAGATCTACTGTCTCTATTATATTATGACAGACCAGCTAGATCTACTGTCTCTATTATATTATGACAGACCAGCTAGATCTACTGTCTCTATTATATTATGACAGACCAGCTAGATCTACTGTCTCTATTATATTATGACAGACCAGCTAGATCTACTGTCTCTATTATATTATGACAGACCAGCTAGATCTACTGTCTCTATTATATTATGACAGACCAGCTAGATCTACAGACCAGCTGTCTACTGTCTCTATTATATTATGACAGACCAGCTAGATCTACTGTCTCTATTATATTATGACAGACCAGCTAGATCTACTGTCTCTATTATATTATGACAGACCAGCTAGATCTACTGTCTCTATTATATTATGACAGACCAGCTAGATCTACTGTCTCTATTATATTATATTATGACAGACCAGCTAGATCTACTGTCTCTATTATATTATGACAGACCAGCTAGATCTACTGTCTCTATTATATTATGACAGACCAGCTAGATCTACTGTCTCTATTATATTATGACAGACCAGCTAGATCTACTGTCTCTATTATATTATGACAGACCAGCTAGATCTACTGTCTCTATTATATTATGACAGACCAGCTAGATCTACTGTCTCTATTATATTATGACAGACCAGCTAGATCTACTGTCTCTATTATATTATATTATGAGACCAGCTAGATCTACTGTCTCTATTATATTATGACAGACCAGCTAGATCTACTGTCTCTATTATATTATGACAGACCAGCTAGATCTACTGTCTCTATTATATTATGACAGACCAGCTAGATCTACTGTCTCTATTATATTATGACAGACCAGCTAGATCTACTGTCTCTATTATATTATGACAGACCAGCTAGATACTGTCTCTATTATATTATGACAGACCAGCTAGATCTGTCTCTATTATATTATGACAGACCAGCTAGATCTACTGTCTCTATTATATTATGACAGACCAGCTAGATCTACTGTCTCTATTATATTATGACAGACCAGCTAGATCTACTGTCTCTATTATATTATGACAGACCAGCTAGATCTACTGTCTCTACTAGATCTACTGTCTCTATTATATTATGACAGACCAGCTAGATCTACTGTCTCTATTATATTATGACAGACCAGCTAGATCTACTGTCTCTATTATATTATGACAGACCAGCTAGATCTACTGTCTCTATTATATTATGACAGACCAGCTAGATCTACTGTCTCTATTATATTATGACAGACCAGCTAGATCTACTGTCTCTATTATATTATGACAGACCAGCTAGATCTACTGTCTCTATTATATTATGACAGACCAGCTAGATCTACTGTCTCTATTATATTATGACAGACCAGCTAGATCTACTGTCTCTATTATATTATGACAGACCAGCTAGATCTACTGTCTCTATTATATTATGACAGACCAGCTAGATCTACTGTCTCTATTATATTATGACAGACCAGCTAGATCTACTGTCTCTATTATATTATGACAGACCAGCTAGATCTACTGTCTCTATTATATTATGACAGACCAGCTAGATCTACTGTCTCTATTATATTATGACAGACCAGCTAGATCTACTGTCTCTATTATATTATGACAGACCAGCTAGATCTACTGTCTCTATTATATTATGACAGACCAGCTAGATCTACTGTCTCTATTATATTATGACAGACCAGCTAGATCTACTGTCTCTATTATATTATGACAGACCAGCTAGATCTACTGTCTCTATCTGACAGACCAGCTAGATCTACTGTCTCTATTATATTATGACAGACCAGCTAGATCTACTGTCTCTATTATATTATGACAGACCAGCTAGATCTACTGTCTCTATTATATTATGACAGACCAGCTAGATCTACTGTCTCTATTATATTATGACAGACAGCTAGACTATAGCTATATTATGACAGACCAGCTAGATCTACTGTCTCTATTATATTATGACAGACCAGCTAGATCTACTGTCTCTATTATATTATGACAGACCAGCTAGATCTACTGTCTCTATTATATTATGACAGACCAGCTAGATCTACTGTCTCTATTATATTATGACAGACCAGCTAGATCTACTGTCTCTATTATATTATGACAGACCAGCTAGATCTACTGTCTCTATTATATTATGACAGACCAGCTAGATCTACTGTCTCTATTATATTATGACAGACCAGCTAGATACTGTCTCTATTATATTATGACAGACCAGCTAGATCTACTGTCTCTATTATATTATGACAGACCAGCTAGATCTACTGTCTCTATTATATTATGACAGACCAGCTAGATCTACTGTCTCTATTATATTATGACAGACCAGCTAGATCTACTGTCTCTATTATATTATGACAGACCAGCTAGATCTACTGTCTCTATTATATTATGACAGACCAGCTAGATCTACTGTCTCTATTATATTATGACAGACCAGCTAGATCTACTGTCTCTATTATATTATGACAGACCAGCTAGATCTACTGTCTCTATTATATTATGACAGACCAGCTAGATCTACTGTCTCTATTATATTATGACAGACCAGCTAGATCTACTGTCTCTATTATATTATGACAGACCAGCTAGATCTACTGTCTCTATTATTATATTATGACAGACCAGCTAGATCTACTGTCTCTATTATATTATGACAGACCAGCTAGATCTACTGTCTCTATTATATTATGACAGACCAGCTAGATCTACTGTCTCTATTATATTATGACAGACCAGCTAGATCTACTGTCTCTATTATATTATGACAGACCAGCTAGATCTACTGTCTCTATTATATTATGACAGACCAGCTAGATCTACTGTCTCTATTATATTATGACAGACCAGCTAGATCTACTGTCTCTATTATATTATGACAGACCAGCTAGATCTACTGTCTCTATTATATTATGACAGACCAGCTAGATATACTGTCTCTATTATATTATGACAGACCAGCTAGATCTACTGTCTCTATTATATTATGACAGACCAGCTAGATCTACTGTCTCTATTATATTATGACAGACCAGCTAGATCTACTGTCTCTATTATATTATGACAGACCAGCTAGATCTACTGTCTCTATTATATTATGACAGACCAGCTAGATCTACTGTCTCTTATATTATGACAGACCAGCTAGATCTACTGTCTCTATTATATTATGACAGACCAGCTAGATCTACTGTCTCTATTATATTATGACAGACCAGCTAGATCTACTGTCTCTATTATATTATGACAGACCAGCTAGATCTACTGTCTCTATTATATTATGACAGACCAGCTAGATCTACTGTCTCTATTATATTATGACAGACCAGCTAGATCTACTGTCTCTATTATATTATGACAGACCAGCTAGATCTACTGTCTCTATTATATTATGACAGACCAGCTAGATCTACTGTCTCTATTATATTATGACAGACCAGCTAGATCTACTGTCTCTATTATATTATGACAGACCAGCTAGATCTACTGTCTCTATTATATTATGACAGACCAGCTAGATCTACTGTCTCTATTATATTATGACAGACCAGCTAGATCTACTGTCTCTATTATATTATGACAGACCAGCTAGATATACTGTCTCTATTCTCTATATATTATGACAGACCAGCTAGATCTACTGTCTCTATTATATTATGATGACAGACCAGCTAGATCTACTGTCTCTATTATATTATGACAGACCAGCTAGATCTACTGTCTCTATTATATTATGACAGACCAGCTAGATCTACTGTCTCTATTATATTATAGACAGACCAGCTAGATCTACTGTCTCTATTATATTATGACAGACCAGCTAGATCTACTGTCTCTATTATATTATGACAGACCAGCTAGATCTACTGTCTCTATTATATTATGACAGACCAGCTAGATCTACTGTCTCTATTATATTATGACAGACCAGCTAGATCTACTGTCTCTATTATATTATGACAGACCAGCTAGATCTACTGTCTCTATTATATTATGACAGACCAGCTAGATCTACTGTCTCTATTATATTATGACAGACCAGCTAGATCTACTGTCTCTATTATATTATGACAGACCAGCTAGATCTACTGTCTCTATTATATTATGACAGACCAGCTAGATCTACTGTCTCTATTATATTATGACAGACCAGCTAGATCTACTGTCTCTATTATATTATGACAGACCAGCTAGATCTACTGTCTCTATTATATTATGACAGACCAGCTAGATCTACTGTCTCTATTATATTATGACAGACCAGCTAGATCTACTGTCTCTATTATATTATGACAGACCAGCTAGATCTACTGTCTCTATTATATTATGACAGACCAGCTAGATCTACTGTCTCTATTATATTATGACAGACCAGCTAGATCTACTGTCTCTATTATATTATGACAGACCAGCTAGATCTACTGTCTCTATTATATTATGACAGACCAGCTAGATCTACTGTCTCTATTATATTATGACAGACCAGCTAGATCTACTGTCTCTATTATATTATGACAGACCAGCTAGATCTACTGTCTCTATTATGTAGATCTACTGTCTCTTTATATTATGACAGACCAGCTAGATCTACTGTCTCTATTATATTATGACAGACCAGCTAGATCTACTGTCTCTATTATATTATGACAGACCAGCTAGATCTACTGTCTCTATTATATTATGACAGACCAGCTAGATCTACTGTCTCTATTATATTATGACAGACCAGCTAGATCTACTGTCTCTATTATATTATGACAGACCAGCTAGATCTACTGTCTCTATTATATTATGACAGACCAGCTAGATCTACTGTCTCTATTATATTATGACAGACCAGCTAGATCTACTGTCTCTACTGTCTTATTATATATGACAGACCAGCTAGATCTACTGTCTCTATTATATTATGACAGACCAGCTAGATCTACTGTCTCTATTATATTATGACAGACCAGCTAGATCTATGTATATCTATTATATTATGACAGACCAGCTAGATCTACTGTCTCTATTATATTATGACAGACCAGCTAGATCTACTGTCTCTATTATATTATGACAGACCAGCTAGATCTACTGTCTCTATTATATTATGACAGACCAGCTAGATCTACTGTCTCTATTATATTATGACAGACCAGCTAGATCTACTGTCTCTATTATATTATGACAGACCAGCTAGATCTACTGTCTCTATTATATTATGACAGACCAGCTAGATCTACTGTCTCTATTATATTATGACAGACCAGCTAGATCTACTGTCTCTATTATATTATGACAGACCAGCTAGATCTACTGTCTCTATTATATTATGACAGACCAGCTAGATCTACTGTCTCTATTATATTATGACAGACCAGCTAGATCTACTGTCTCTTTTATAGTATGACAGACCATGACAGACCAGCTAGATCTACTGTCTCTATTATATTATGACAGACCAGCTAGATCTACTGTCTCTATTATATTATGACAGACCAGCTAGATCTACTGTCTCTATTATATTATGACAGACCAGCTAGATCTACTGTCTCTATTATATTATGACAGACCAGCTAGATCTACTGTCTCTATTATATTATGACAGACCAGCTAGATCTACTGTCTCTATTATATTATGACAGACCAGCTAGATCTACTGTCTCTATTATATTATGACAGACCAGCTAGG
>NW_024608721.1:52500-72500 GCF_018296145.1 Oncorhynchus tshawytscha | reverse complement strand
GTTACTGTCTAAATGTAATCCAACCAGGGTAGGTTACTGTCTAAATGTAATCCAACCAGGGTAGGTTACTGTCTAAATGTAATCCAACCAGGGTAGGTTAATGTCTAAATGTAATCCAACCAGGGTAGGTTAGGTTACTGTCTAAATGTAATCCAACCAGGGTTGGTTACTGTCTAAATGTAATCCATCCAGGGTTGGTTACTGTCTAAATGTAATCCATCCAGGGTTGGTCACTGTCTAAATGTAATCCAACCAGGGTTGGTTACTGTCTAAATGTAATCCATCCAGGGTAGGTTAGGTTACTGTCTAAATGTAATCCATCCAGGGTAGGTTACTGTCTAAATGTAATCCAACCAGGGTAGGTTAATGTCTAAATGTAATCCATCCAGGGTTGGTTACTGTCTAAATGTAATCCAACCAGGGTTGGTTACTGTCTAAATGTAATCCAACCAGGTTAGGTTACTGTCTAAATGTAATCCATCCAGGGTTGGTTACTGTCTAAATGTAATCCATCCAGGGTAGGTTACTGTCTAAATGTAATCCATCCAGGGTTGGTTACTGTCTAAATGTAATCCAACCAGGGTAGGTTACTGTCTAAATGTAATCCATCCAGGGTTGGTTACTGTCTAAATGTAATCCAACCAGGTTAGGTTAATGTCTAAATGTAATCCAACCAGGGTAGGTTACTGTCTAAATGTAATCCATCCAGGGTTGGTTACTGTCTAAATGTAATCCAACCAGGGTTGGTTACTGTCTAAATGTAATCCATCCAGGGTTGGTTAGGTTAATGTCTAAATGTAATCCAACCAGGGTAGGTTACTGTCTAAATGTAATCCATCCAGGGTTGGTTACTGTCTAAATGTAATCCAACCAGGGTTGGTTACTGTCTAAATGTAATCCATCCAGGGTTGGTTAGGTTACTGTCTAAATGTAATCCAACCAGGTTAGGTTAATGTCTAAATGTAATCCAACCAGGGTAGGTTACTGTCTAAATGTAATCCAACCAGGGTAGGTTACTGTCTAAATGTAATCCAACCAGGGTAGGTTACTGTCTAAATGTAATCCATCCAGGGTTGGTTACTGTCTAAATGTAATCCAACCAGGGTAGGTTAGGTTACTGTCTAAATGTAATCCATCCAGGGTTGGTTACTGTCTAAATGTAATCCAACCAGGGTTGGTTAGGTTACTGTCTAAATGTAATCCATCCAGGGTTGGTTACTGTCTAAATGTAATCCATCCAGGGTAGGGTAGGTTACTGTCTAAATGTAATCCAACCAGGGTTGGTTACTGTCTAAATGTAATCCAACCAGGTTAGGTTACTGTCTAAATGTAATCCAACCAGGGTAGGTTACTGTCTAAATGTAATCCAACCAGGTTAGGTTACTGTCTAAATGTAATCCAACCAGGGTTGGGTAGGTTACTGTCTAAATGTAATCCAACCAGGTTAGGTTACTGTCTAAATGTAATCCAACCAGGGTTGGTTACTGTCTAAATGTAATCCATCCAGGGTTGGTTACTGTCTAAATGTAATCCATCCAGGGTTGGTTAGGTTAATGTCTAAATGTAATCCAACCAGGTTAGGTTAATGTCTAAATGTAATCCAACCAGGGTTGGTTAGGTTACTGTCTAAATGTAATCCAACCAGGGTTGGTTAGGTTACTGTCTAAATGTAATCCAACCAGGGTTGGGTAGGTTACTGTCTAAATGTAATCCAACCAGGGTTGGTTACTGTCTAAATGTAATCCAACCAGGTTAGGTTACTGTCTAAATGTAATCTATTACAGTTACTAGTTACCAAGCAACATAGTAATCTGTAATGTAATCTGATTACATTCAGTTACTTTTAGATTACTTTTCCCCTTAAGAGGTATTAGAAGAAGACAAACATGTATGTTACCAATTGAACGACATCTATTGCAGGATAAATCCATGTTGAAGTTTACACAACTGGTCATATATGGATGTTAAATTATGGGTTGGTTATGTAGGCTTCTTCTAAACCATCGCTTTCTGTTACATATAACAACATGATTAAATTAGATCTTTGTTTTTTTTAATACAACGTCTATCAGAATTCCAGTCATTTAAAAAAAAACACATGTATACCCCTTAATCTTCAAGAATAGGACTTGGAAATATGAAAGTATAGATTAACCAAATTGTTTTACCTGAGCAGGACCCTAAAACAACTGACTTTTGTTTTTTGAAACCTAAGGATTTTTTAGCCAACTCTACTCTGTTATTTATGATGTTGTTGTCATGGAGACTGATTGGGCATTGAGCAGCTCGCTGTCCACTGGTTTCAAAAACAATGATTGGTAGGCAGATTAAAAAGGGTATTGAATTCAAATCATTATTGGGTTCAAATACACGTTTAGATTTGTGAACAGCCGTCCACAACAACCACAATCCGTAAAGAGTAAATATCTAAATGAGAGAGCAGCAGTGTGATTCACATCAATGCTCTATGTAGATATCAATAATAAGTGATATCCGTATCGTCGATACACACTGCTGTCATCCTCACCTCCAAGCGTTTATTCAAGTTGGATCATGTTTGGATGCCGACAGCAGTTGCACCATTGTGGAAGACACAGCTTGGACTGTAGCCTAGAAAAATCATATTTCTGCTCTTTCCCCCCGATCCATGAAAACTCATTTGGTGTGTCATCATTAGTGGTCTCTGATTGGTGGCAATCATTTGGTGTGTCATCATTAGTGGTCTCTGATTGGTGACAATCATTTGGTGTGTCATCATTAGTGGTCTCTGATTGGTGGCAATCATTTGGTGTGTCATCATTAGTGGTCTCTGATTGGTGACAATCATTTGGTGTGTCATCATTAGTGGTCTCTGATTGGTGGCAATCATTTGGTGTGTCATCATTAGTGGTCTCTGATTGGAGGTCATCATTAGTGGTCTCTGATTGGAGGTCATCATTTGGTGTGTCATCATTAGTGGTCTCTGATTGGCGGTCATCATTTGGTGTGTCATCATTAGTGGTCTCTGATTGGTGTGTCATCATTAGTGGTCTCTGATTGGCGGTCATCATTTGGCGTGTCATCATTAGTGGTCTCTGATTGGTGGTCAGACTCACTCAGGTGGAACAAATTTAAACATTGTGCCTTTTTTTTCTCCAATGCTGATTTGACGGTCATTGAGAAAACAGAGAAGTGTCCACAAACATTTTTTCCCCACAAACCTCCTTTCTGAATTTAAAACTAATCCTTGAAAGTAATCATCTAGTTTTTCAAAGAGTATTTGTAATCTGACTACAATATGTTTGCTGGTAAAGTAACGGATTTACAATGTAATCTGTTACTCCCCAACCCTGGGGGGCAACTGGCAAGGAACAACTCCCTGGAGGGAAGACACCTTAATAAAACAAACTAGAAAAGACGAGACAAATTGAACTTCAGAGTATATGACCCTCACTTGAGTAAGGAACCGAAGCCAAATAACTAATTTTAAAAATAGTGGTATAATGTTAGCCTATTTGGAGAAAGGTGTTGTGTCTGTGCAACGGAGCACGTTGTTGGAAAAGAAAACCGAGATTATTACGTAACTGTGTGTAAAAGTACTGTAATGAAACAGGCAGGGGAGCGGGACTTGAACCCTCAACCTTCTAAACCCGAAGTCCAACGTGTTATCGACCGTGCCCCCGAAAGTATGCTCAAGTGGCAGAGTCGATATCCGCGTTTATAAACCCAGGGTCGTTACACTGCTAAACTCTGCACAACAACTTTCACAATGAAGTCAGACATCGAGGCATTAATCCAGAATGTCGGAAACCAGTTTAATGCAGGATGTTTTTTAAATGCCGTTCTGATTTAGGGTGCGTTCGTAAATTCACTCTGGCTATCTACTCCGTTTTCAGGGCGTGCGTCTTGATTGTGGCAGAGCACAGAAACACTGGATGAATTTACGAACCAATCAACACCCGTTAAATATGGCCGGTGTCAGTAAACAGACGGACGAAAAAAAAGAAGCGTAATTTAAATGGTTTTCCAGTAGCACAGTTACAGTCCAGCGACACTCTGGATAACATGAAAACATCGTAACCAGCTCTGCTTGGTTGAGTAAAAATGTGTCAGATTGGAGGTGTTCTCTCATTTGAAGTAGCTATCAAATTAACATTAGTCAAGCACCGAAGTTAGGGTCAGAAAGCTGAATTTTCGAACGCACCCTTGGTTGGATTATTCTACTCGACTAAAGTGAATCAGAGAGAGAGAGAGAGAGATGTCAATCTCAACAAATATGAGCGCCCAAAGGTTTCAGTTCACAGTTATAACGTTATTATAATTTATTAATAATTACATAGCTATTTAGTAGTAAAACACTTACCACTGCGGAGACAACTACCCGATCTCAAGGATAAAATTCAATTCGCAAAAAAATCACTTCCGTTATCGGTATAATCAGATGTCTTCCTTGTTACTGATGCGATGTAAATTGATCACTGAAATATTGTTGCTTTGGGGGTGAGGAAGGGGTCGCTTGTCGATAGTTGCTGTACTTAAACCCGTTAGTTACAAATGAGAGCTCAGTAATGTTGCATTTTATGCTGAGTTTCCACTAGATGCCACAGTCACAAAGTCAAAATTGGCTATATTGTATAAATTCATACAAAAATGAGATGTTTGCTCTTAATTTAGGGTTAGGTATAAGGTTAGCATTATGGTTAATGTTTAAAATAACATTTTAATTAAGAGAAATTGACGAAATAGGCGGCATTTTTTTTATAACGTTGTGTCTGTGGTAACTAGTGGTGACCCTTGTACAAATTGGGCGAAGTAAAGTCTTCCGGGGTTCTGCGTCGCGTACAGCCAACCAGCGAGTGAGACGTCATTAATGGTTAGATCGGCATTTGGGGCAGGGTTCAAAAAGATTAACAATACAGCGTTGTCATGGTGAGCTCAGCTGGAATGAATTTGTTTCTGTCCCAGATAGCCTCCTATATAGGGCTCTGGTCCAAACTAGTGCACTATGTAGGAATCAGGGTGCCATTTGGGATCATCACAGTATCACTGAAATGTGCTTTTAAATGTCTTTGCCAAATAGGACATGAATGATTAGGTTGGATTTGAGAAGAGGACAGAGAGTTGTTAACCTTGTTCACACAATACCTTTATCTATTGACACCCTGGGAGTCAGACAGACAGACAGGGAGTCAGACAGACACACAGGGAGTCAGGTAGACACAGACAGACTGGGAGTCAGACAGACACACAGGGAGTCAGGTAGACACAGACAGACTGGGAGTCAGACAGACACACAGGGAGTCAGGTAGACACAGACAGACTGGGAGTCAGACAGACACACAGACAGACTTGGAGTCAGACAGACAGACTGGGAGTCAGACAGACACACAGGGAGTCAGGTAGACACACAGACAGACTTGGAGTCAGACAGACAGACTGGGAGTCAGACAGACACACAGGGAGTCAGGTAGACACACAGACAGACTTGGAGTCAGACAGACAGACTGGGAGTCAGACAGACACACAGACAGACTTGGAGTCAGAAGGACAGACTGGGAGTCAGTCAGGAAGTCAGACAGACAGACTTGGAGTCAGTCAGGAAGTCAGACAGACAGACTGGGAGTCAGACAGGAAGTCAGACAGACAGACAGGAAGTCAGACAGCGGACCAGGAAGCTGTGGTATTACAGTTTATTTGTTGTTTTGGAAGGTAAAGTGCATAGTTGAAGCCCTTCCTCTCTGTTAGACCTGTTCCCTGTATAGTGGTACTACTATAGACCCTGTTCCCTATATAGTGGTACTACTATAGACCCTGTTCCCTATATAGTGGTACTACTATAGACCCTATTCCCTATATAGTGGTACTACTATAGACCCTGTTCCCTATATAGTGGTACTATTATAGACCCTGTTCCCTATATAGTGGTACTACTATAGACCAGAGACCTGTTCCCTATATAGTGGTACTACTATAGACCAGAGCCTATTCCCTATATAGTACACTACTATAGACCAGAGCCCTATTCCCTATATAGTACACTACTATAGACCAGAGACCTGTTCCCTATATAGTACACTACTATAGACCAGAGCCCTATTCCCTAAATAGTACACTACTATAGACCAGAGTCCTATTCCCTATATAGTACACTACTATAGATCAGAGCCCTATTCCCTATATAGTGGTACTACTTTAGACCAGAGCCCTATTCCCTATATAGTGGTACTACTATAGACCAGAGCCCTATTCCCTATATAGTGGTACTACTATAGACCAGAGCCCTATTCCCTATATAGTGGTACTACTATAGACCCTATTCCCTATATAGTGGTACTACTATAGACCCTATTCCCTATATAGTGGTACTACTTTAGACCAGAGCCCTATTCCCTATATAGTGGTACTACTATAGACCAGAGCCCTATTCCCTATATAGTGGTACTACTATAGACCAGAGCCCTATTCCCTATATAGTGGTACTACTTTAGACCAGAGTCCCATTCCCTATATAGTGAACTACTAGTCCTGGTCAAAGTAGTGAACTATATCCAGGGGCTCCCGAGCGACGCGGCGGTCTAAGGCACGTGAGGCGTCACTACAGACACCCCGGTTCGAATCCAGGCTGTATGGCAACCGGCCGTGATTGGGAGTCCCACCGGGCGGCGAACAATTGGCCCGGCGTCGTCCCGGTTTGGCCGGTGTAGACCGTTGTTGTAAATAATCATGTATTCTTAACTGATTTACCAAGTTAAATAAAAGTTACATTAAAATAAACTGTATATAGGGAATAGGGTGCCTAAGTAGTGCACTATACTGTACATAGGGAATAGGGTGCCTAAGTAGTGCACTATACTGTACATAGGGAATAGGGTGCCTAAGTAGTGCACTATACTGTACATAGGGAATAGAGTGCCTAAGTAGTGCACTATACTGTATATAGGGAATAGGGTGCCTAAGTAGTGCACTATACTGTATATAGGGAATAGGGTGCCTAAGTAGTGCACTATACTGTATATAGGGAATAGGGTGCCTAAGTAGTGCACTATACTGTATATAGGGAATAGGGTGCCTAAGTAGTGCACTATACTGTATATAGGGAATAGGGTGCCTAAGTAGTGCACTATACTGTATATAGGGAATAGGGTGCCTAAGTAGTGCACTATACTGTATATAGGGAATAGGGTGCCTAAGTAGTGCACTATACTGTATATAGGGATTAGGGTGCCTAAGTAGTGCACTATACTGTATATAGGGAATAGGGTGCCTAAGTAGTGCACTATTCTGTATATAGGGAATAGGGTGCCTAAGTAGTGCACTATACTGTATATAGGGAATAGGGTGCCTAAGTAGTGCACTATACTGTATATAGGGAATAGGGTGCCTAAGTAGTGCACTATACTGTACATAGGGAATAGGGTGCCTAAGTAGTGCACTATACTGTATATAGGGAATAGGGTGCCTAAGTAGTGCACTATACTGTATATAGGGAATAGGGTGCCTAAGTAGTGCACTATACTGTATATAGGGAATAGGGTGCCTAAGTAGTGCACTATACTGTATATAGGGAATAGGGTGCCTAAGTAGTGCACTATACTGTATATAGGGAATAGGGTGCCTACCTAGTGCACTATACTGTATATAGGGAATAGGGTGCCTAAGTAGTGCACTATACTGTATATAGGGAATAGGGTGCCTAAGTAGTGCACTATACTGTATATAGGGAATAGGGTGCCTAAGTAGTGCACTATACTGTATATAGGGAATAGGGTGCCTAAGTAGTGCACTATACTGTATATAGGGAATAGGGTGCCTAAGTAGTGCACTATACTGTATATAGGGAATAGGTGCCTAAGTAGTGCACTATACTGTATATAGGGAATAGGGTACCTAAGTAGTGCACTATACTGTACATAGGGAATAGGGTGCCTAAGTAGTGCACTATACTGTATATAGGGAATAAGGTACCTAAGTAGTGCACTATACTGTATATGGGGAATAGGGTGCCTAAGTAGTGCACTATACTGTATATTGGGAATAGGGTGCCTAAGTAGTGCACTATACTGTATATAGGGAATAGGGTGCCTAAGTAGTGCACTATACTGTATATAGGGAATAGGGTGCCTAAGTAGTGCACTATACTGTATATAGGGAATAGGGTGCTTAAGTAGTGCACCCTGTATATAGGGAATAGGGTGCCTAAGTAGTGCACTATACTGTGTATAGGGAATAGGGTGCCTAAGTAGTGCACCCTACTGTGTATAGGGAATAGGGTGCCTAAGTAGTGCAATATAATGTATATAGGGAATAGGGTGCCTAAGTAGTGCACCATAATGTATATAGGGAATAGGGTGCCTAAGTAGTGCACTATAATGTATATAGGGAATGGTGCCTAAGTAGTGCACTGTACTGTATATGGGGAATAGGGTGCCTAAGTAGTGCACTATACTGTATATGGGGAATAGGGTGCCTAAGTAGTGCACTATACTGTATATAGGGAATAGGGTGCCTAAGTAGTGCACTATACTGTATATAGGGAATAGGGTGCCTAAGTAGTGCACTATACTGTGTATAGGGAATAGGGTGCCTAAGTAGTGCACTATACTGTGTATAGGGAATAGGGTGCCCCCCTGCAAAAGATATAGGGAATAGGGTGCCTCAGAGTGAACCTAATGTATATAGGGAATATGGTGCCTAAGAGTGCCCCCTACTGTATATAGGGAATAGGGTGCCTAAGTAGTGCACTATACTGTGTAAAAAAGGGTGCCTAAGACCTGCAAAAATAATGTATATAGGGAATAAAACCATGCCTGTAGTTCACTATACTGTAATGGGGAATACTGTGCCTTAGTGCACTATACTGTATATATGGAATAGGGTGCCTAAGAGTGCACTATACTGTATACAGGGAATAGACCCCCCCCGCCTAGTGCACTATACTGTAATCCTAGGGTGCCTGTAGTGCACATACTTATTCCCCCTGCCTACCTCAGACCCCCCCCCCTACCTCAGACCCCCTTGCCTACCTCAGACCCCCCTGCCCTCTGCCTACCTCAGACCCCCCAACTTAGAAATACCTACAGACCCCCTACTGCCTACCTGACCTCCCTGCCTACCTCAGACCCCCCCTCATACCTCAGACCCCCCTCTGCATACCTCAGACCCCCCTGCCTACCTCAGACCTCCCCTGCCTGTCTCAGACCTCCCTTCTGCCTACCTCAGACCCCCCCCCCTACCTCAGACCTCCCCTACCTACCTCAGACCCCCTACCCTTGCCTCCTGTTTCCAAGACCCCCCTACCTACCTCAGACCCCCCCCTGCCTACCTCAGACCCCCCAGAGGCCTACCTCAGACCCCCCTCTGCCTACCTCAGACCTCCCATGCCTACCTCAGTGACTACCTCAGACCCCCTAGTTACCTCAGACCCCCCAATAAACCTCAGACCCCCCCTGCCTCCCTCAGACCCCCCCAATCTAAACTAGACCCCCCTGCCTCCCTCAGACCCCCTACCTGACTCAGACCCCCTGCCTAACAGAGAGAGAGAGTGGGGGGGGGGTTAATATAAAATAACTTTTTCAAAATGGCGTATCGGCTTCAAAACACAGATAAAAAAATAAATAATTAAAACCCTGGGGTGTATTCATTACGTCTTGCAACGGAAACTGTTTATCATTTTACAAACCAAACGAAAGCAAACAGAACGAAACGGGGGAGGAACCTACCGACATTTGTCCAATAGAAACTCTGGAGTAAAAAAAATGGTTTCTGATGCGAAACATTTTTTTGTTCGTTTTTGTTGTTGCAACAAACTAAAAAAAAACGTTTTGCAACAGAATAGAAATAATGAATACACCCCCATGACCTGACTACACAACAACACAGTGGAACTTACACTATGACGTCATCAACGCGCGCTACACTCAGATCCATTGTGACATCACCGCGGAATGTCGGGGTGTTGATTCTGAAGAGCCCCTCCCCCTCTCTTGTTGCTAAGTGATTCTACCCCCCCCCCATTCCTTAACAAACTGCCTCGCTGTTTCTCAGAGTAGAAGACAAGTCTCTCTCCATGTGACTGGCTGGTTAGAGTTAAGATAGATTACTACCTCACCATCCAGAGGAAGACAATAAACTAGACTACTAGTGACTAGCTAGTTGATCAGACCAATCAATAAACTAGATGACTAGTGACTAGCTAGTTGATCAGACCAATCAATAAACTAGACGACTAGTGACTAGCTAGTTGATCAGACCAATCAATAAACTAGACGACTAGTGACTAGCTAGTTGATCAGACCAATCAATAAACTAGATGACTAGTGACTAGCTAGTTGATCAGACCAATCAATAAACTAGATGACTAGTGACTAGCTAGTTGATCAGACCAATCAATAAACTAGATGACTAGTGACTAGCTAGTTGATCAGACCAATCAATAAACTAGATGACTAGTGACTAGCTAGTTGATCAGACCAATCAATAAACTAGATGACTAGTGACTAGCTAGTTGATCAGACCAATCAATAAACTAGATGACTAGTGACTAGCTAGTTGACCATAACAAAATAATGTCTGAGTCCCAAATTGCACCCCAATCTATGTAGTGCACTAATTCTGACTAGAGCCCTATGTAGTGCACTAGAAAGGCCATCTGAGACCCAGCCGGTGATGCCCAGAGGAAAGAGGACAGTATACAAGGCCGAACCAGTCTCTACATTCCCCTCTGAGTTAGATTAGTTACAAGGCCGATCCAGTCCCTACATTCCCCTCTGAGTTAGATTAGTTACAAGGCCGATCCAGTCTCTACATTCCCCTCTGAGTTAGATTAGTTACAAGGCCGATCCAGTCTCTACATTCCCCTCTGAGTTAGATTAGTTACAAGGCCGATCCAGTCTCTACATTCCCCTCTGAGTTAGATTAGTTACAAGGCCGATCCAGTCTCTACATTCCCCTCTGAGTTAGATTAGTAAAACACACGAAGTGGAATTTCTAAATGTGGTTCTGTACATCAGCAGTTTCTCTCTTATGTTAGCCACTTATAGACGTGGGTACACAGACCCGTGATCAACTGTGGCCCCCCCTGATGATGTCAGATCTTTGTTGTGGATCCCACCCCCCCCAACCCTGACCTACATAGTGCACTACCCCATAGGGCTCTGGTCTAAAGTAGTGCACTACCCCATAGGGCTCTGGACTAAAGTAGTGCACTACCCCATAGGGCTCTGGTCTAAAGTAGTGCACTACCCCATAGGGCTCTGGACTAAAGTAGTGCACTACCCCATAGGGCTCTGGTCTAAAGTAGTGCACTACCCCATAGGGCTCTGGACTAAAGTAGTGCACTACCCCCATAGGGCTCTGGTCTAAAGTAGTGCACTACCCCATAGGGCTCTGGTCTAAAGTAGTGCACTACCCCATAGGGCTCTGGTCTAAAGTAGTGCACTACCCCATAGGGCTCTGGTCTAAAGTAGTGCACTACCCGATAGGGCTCTGGTCTAAAGTAGTGCGCTACCCCCATAGGGCTCGGGTCTAAACTAGTGCACTAAACAGGAAATGCATTGTGATGTACAGGGGTCAGAGGTCGCAGTAAGCTGTTGGGTTGTCCAGTAGAACGTCTGGTCCTCTCCGGTTCTGTTCCGTCTGGTTCTGCTGCTAGTCCACTGGTGGAGCTGGGGGATCCTGGTCACGACTCTGTTACACAGGAGAACAACGGTCAATGAACAAATACATACAACAATATAAAACCATCCCTCCATCCACCCCCCCCTACATACAACAATATAAAACCATCCCTCCATCCACCCCCTACATACAACAATATAAAACCATCCCTCCATCCACCCCCTACATACAACAATATAAAACCATCCCTCCATCCACCCCCTACATACAACAATATAAAACCATCCCTCCATCCACCCCCTACATACAACAATATAAAACCATCCCTCCATCCACCCCCTACATACAACAATATAAAACCATCCCTCCATCCACCCCCTACATACAACAATATAAAACCATCCCTCCATCCACCCCCTACATACAACAATATAAAACCATCCCTCCATCCACCCCCTACATACAACAATATAAAACCATCCCTCCATCCACCCCCTACATACAACAATATAAAACCATCCCTCCATCCACCCCCTACATACAACAATATAAAACCATCCCTCCATCCACCCCCTACATACAACAATATAAAACCATCCCTCCATCCACCCCCCCTACATACAACAATATAAAACCATCCCTCCATCCACCCCCTACATACAACAATATAAAACCATCCCTCCATCCACCCCCTACATACAACAATATAAAACCATCCCTCCATCCACCCCCCTACATACAACAATATAAAACCATCCCTCCATCCACCCCCTACATACAACAATATAAAACCATCCCTCCATCCACCCCCTACATACAACAATATAAAACCATCCCTCCATCCACCCCCTACATACAACAATATAAAACCATCCCTCCATCCACCCCCCTACATACAACAATATAAAACCATCCCTCCATCCACCCCCCCTACATACAACAATATAAAACCATCCCTCCATCCACCCCCCTACATACAACAATATAAAACCATCCCTCCATCCACCCCCTACATACAACAATATAAAACCATCCCTCCATCCACCCCCCCTACATACAACAATATAAAACCATCCCTCCATCCACCCCCTACATACAACAATATAAAACCATCCCTCCATCCACCCCCTACATACAACAATATAAAACCATCCCTCCATCCACCCCCTACATACAACAATATAAAACCATCCCTCCATCCACCCCCTACATACAACAATATAAAACCATCCCTCCATCCACCCCCTACATACAACAATATAAAACCATCCCTCCATCCACCCCCTACATACAACAATATAAAACCATCCCTCCATCCACCCCCTACATACAACAATATAAAACCATCCCTCCATCCACCCCCTACATACAACAATATAAAACCATCCCTCCATCCACCCCCTACATACAACAATATAAAACCATCCCTCCATCCACCCCCTACATACAACAATATAAAACCATCCCTCCATCCACCCCCTACATACAACAATATAAAACCATCCCTCCATCCACCCCCTACATACAACAATATAAAACCATCCCTCCATCCACCCCCTACATACAACAATATAAAACCATCCCTCCATCCACCCCCCTACATACAACAATATAAAACCATCCCTCCATCCACCCCCTACATACAACAATATAAAACCATCCCTCCATCCACCCCCTACATACAACAATATAAAACCATCCCTCCATCCACCCCCTACATACAACAATATAAAACCATCCCTCCATCCACCCCCTACATACAACAATATAAAACCATCCCTCCATCCACCCCCTACATACAACAATATAAAACCATCCCTCCATCCACCCCCTACATACAACAATATAAAACCATCCCTCCATCCACCCCCTACATACAACAATATAAAACCATCCCTCCATCCACCCCCTACATACAACAATATAAAACCATCCCTCCATCCACCCCCTACATACAACAATATAAAACCATCCCTCCATCCACCCCCTACATACAACAATATAAAACCATCCCTCCATCCACCCCCCTACATACAACAATATAAAACCATCCCTCCATCCACCCCCTACATACAACAATATAAAACCATCCCTCCATCCACCCCCTACATACAACAATATAAAACCATCCCTCCATCCACCCCCTACATACAACAATATAAAACCATCCCTCCATCCACCCCCTACATACAACAATATAAAACCATCCCTCCATCCACCCCCTACATACAACAATATAAAACCATCCCTCCATCCACCCCCTACATACAACAATATAAAACCATCCCTCCATCCACCCCCTACATACAACAATATAAAACCATCCCTCCATCCACCCCCTACATACAACAATATAAAACCATCCCTCCATCCACCCCCCTACATACAACAATATAAAACCATCCCTCCATCCACCCCCTACATACAACAATATAAAACCATCCCTCCATCCACCCCCCATCCACCCCCTACATACAACAATATAAAACCATCCCTCCATCCACCCCCTACATACAACAATATAAAACCATCCCTCCATCCACCCCCTACATACAACAATATAAAACCATCCCTCCATCCACCCCCTACATACAACAATATAAAACCATCCCTCCATCCACCCCCCTACATACAACAATATAAAACCATCCCTCCATCCACCCCCTACATACAACAATATAAAACCATCCCTCCATCCACCCCCCTACATACAACAATATAAAACCATCCCTCCATCCACCCCCTACATACAACAATATAAAACCATCCCTCCATCCACCCCCTACATACAACAATATAAAACCATCCCTCCATCCACCCCCTACATACAACAATATAAAACCATCCCTCCATCCACCCCCTACATACAACAATATAAAACCATCCCTCCATCCACCATCCCCCCTACATACAACAATATAAAACCATCCCTCCATCCACCCCCTACATACAACAATATAAAACCATCCCTCCATCCACCCCCCTACATACAACAATATAAAACCATCCCTCCATCCACCCCCTACATACAACAATATAAAACCATCCCTCCATCCACCCCCTACATACAACAATATAAAACCATCCCTCCATCCACCCCCCTACATACAACAATATAAAACCATCCCTCCATCCACCCCCTACATACAACAATATAAAACCCTCCATCCACCCCCTCATACAACAATATAAAACCATCCCTCCATCCACCCCCCTACATACAACAATATAAAACCATCCCTCCATCCACCCCCCCATACATACAACAATATAAAACCATCCTCTCCATCCACCCCCTCTACATCCAATATAAAACCATCCCTCCATCCACCCCCTCCATACAACAATATAAAACCATCCCTCCATCCACCCTCCTCTCCTCCACCCTCCTCTCCTCCATCCACCCTCCTCTCCTCCATCCACCCTCCTCTCCTCCATCCACCCTCCTCCCACCCTCCTCCTCTCCATCCACCCTCCTCTCTCCATCCACCCCATCCCCTCTCCTCCATCCACCCTCCTCTCCTCCATCCACCCTCCTCTCCTCCATCCACCCCCATCCACCTCCATCCACCCTCCTCTCCATCCATCCACCCCCTTCCATCCATCCTCCTCTCCTCCATCCACCCCCTCCTCTCCATCCACCCTCCTCTCCTCCATCCACCCCCACCCTCCTCTTCATCCATCCACCCTCCTCCCTCCACCTCCTCCATCCACCCTCCTCTCCTCCATCCCTCCTCCCTCCATCCACCCCCTCCTCTCCATCCACCCTCCTCTCCTCCATCCACCCTCCTCTTCTCCATCCACCCCCTCTCATCCACCCTCCTCTCCTCCATCCACCCTCCATCCACCCTCCATCTCCATCCACCCTCCTCTCCTCCATCCACCCTCCTCTTCTCCATCCACCCTCCTCTCCTCCATCCACCCTCCTCTTCCATCCACCCTCCTCTCCTCCATCCACCCCCCTTCATCCACCCCCTCTCATCCACCCTCCTCTCCTCCATCCACCCCCTCTTCTCCATCCACCCTCCTCTTCTCCATCCACCCTCCTCTTCTCCATCCACCCCTCCATCCTCCTCCTCCACCCTCCTCCATCCACCCTCCTCTCCTCCACCCACCTCTCCTCCATCCACCCTCCTCTCCTCCATCCACCCTCCTTCTCCATCCACCCTCCTCTCCTCCATCCACCCTCCTCTCCATCCACCCTCCTCTCCATCCACCCTCCTCCTCTCCATCCACCCCCTCCATCCATCCACCCTCTCTCCATCCACCCTCCTCCTCCCACCCTCCTTCATCCACCCCCTCTCCTCCATCCACCCCCCTCCATCCACCCTCCTCTCTCTCCATCCACCCTCCTCCTCTCCATCCACCCCCTCTCCTCCATCCATCCACCCTCCTCTCCTCCATCCATCTAAAACATCCACCCTCCCTTCCCATCCACCCCCTCTCCATCCACCCTCCTCTCCTCCATCCACCCCCTCCATCCACCCCTCCTCCCTCCATCCACCCCTAAATCCACCCTCCCTCTCATCCACCCTCCTCCTCTCCATATAAACCCCATCTCCTCCATCCACCCCTCCTCCCCTCCATCCACCCTAAAACCATCCCTCCACCCTCCTCCTCCCTCCATCCACCCTCCTCTCTCCATCCACCCTCCTCTCCATCCATCCTCCTCCCTCCATCCACCCTCTCTCCTCCATCCACCCTCTCTCCTCTCCATCCACCCTCCTCCTCTCCATCCACCCTCCTCTCCTCCATCCACCCCCCTTCCCATCCACCCTCCTCTTCTCCATCCACCCTCCTCTCCTCCATCCACCCTCCTCCACCCTCCATCCATCCACCCTCCTCCTCTCCATCCACCCTCCTCCAGTAGGTCCATCCACCCTCCTCCATCCCCCTCCATCCACCCTCTCTCCTCCATCCACCCTCCTCCTCCATCCACCCTCTTCTCTCCTCCATCCACCCTCCTCTTCTCCATCCACCCTTCTCCTCTCCATCCACCCTCCTCTCCTCCATCCACCCTCCAGTCTCCTCCCCTCCCTCCCTCCATCCTACCCTCCACCCCCTTCCCCTCCATCCTCCCTCCTGTCCTCCAGTACCCTCCCCATCCCCCTCCTCTCCTCCATACCTACACTCCATCCACCTCCTCCATCCTACCCTGTGAGGGTCCATCCACCCTCCTCCTCCCCCCATACCTCCATCCAGTAGGTTCCCTCCCCCTCCCCCCAGTCCATCCACCCTCCTCTTCCCCCCCTCCATCCATACCTACCTGTGAGGTCTCCTCCCCCCATCCACCCTCTATCCCTCCTCCCTCCATCCACTCCAGTAGGTTCCCTCCATCCACTGTGGGTCCAGTAGGTTCCCTCTATCCCTCCTCCTCTCCATCCCCCCTCCCCTCCATACCTGCTTTTGGGGTCCAGTAGGTTCCCTCTATCCCTCCTCCTCCCTCCATACCTACACTGTGGGGTCCAGTAGGTTCCCTCTATCCCTCCTCCTCCCTCCATACCTACACTGTGAGGTCCAGTAGGTTCCCTCTATCCCTCCTCCTCCCTCCATACCTACACTGTGGGGTCCAGTAGGTTCCCTCCATACCTACACTATGAGGTCCAGTAGGTTCCCTCTATCCCTCCTCCTCCCTCCATACCTACACTGTGGGGTCCAGTAGGTTCCCTCTATCCCTCCTCCTCCCTCCATACCTACACTGTGAGGTCCAGTAGGTTTGCCGGCAGGCAGTGCTGGGGATCCTCTGAGGCTGTTGGGTCTGAGGAGGAAGAGGAGCAGAACCAGAACCATCCAGCCCATCAGAACCACGGGGACAGTCAGGTCTCCACCTCCTACTGAGCCACTGGGTCCTGGTACTGGAGGGACACGGAGAAAGACAGTCCCGTTAATAACCACTTGGCTGGATGGTGTATCAACCAACACACACACTGAAAAACAAAGTGTGTATCTCCAATGGAAGTGTTGTTTAGATCAGCACAAGGCTTAAATGTGGGTCAGTGTGTGGTGATATGAAGCATACATACAGTCCTGAGGACACTCTGTGTCTGTACAGTAGGACTGAGACTGACGTAGCTGGTGGACACAGGAGAGAGAGGGGGGAGAGGGGGGGGGAGGGAGGGGGGGGGGGGAGGGGGGGGAGAGGGGGTGGAGAGAGAGGGGGAGGGGGGGGGAGAGAGGGGGGGGGGGAACATGAGTTTACAGATCGTGTTGGTTCTGTCCTTATTAGACCAGACAAACAGACAGAGACAGGCAGACAGACAGCGAGGCAGACAGGCAGAGAGTAGGACAGACAGACAGGCAGGCAGACAGAGAGACAGACAGGCTGACAGACAGGCAGAGAGACAGACAGAGAGAGGCAGACAGGCAGGCGGGCAGAGAGACAGACAGAGAGAGGCAGACAGGCAGAGAGACAGACAGACAGGCGGGGAGAGAGACAGACAGAGAGAGGCAGACAGGCGGGCAGAGAGACAGACAGGCTGACAGACAGGCAGAGAGACAGACAGAGAGAGGCAGACATGCAGAGAGACAGACAGGCAGGCAGACAGAGAGACAGACAGACAGGCTGACAGACAGGCAGAGAGACAGAGAGAGGCAGACAGGCAGGCGGGCAGAGAGACAGACAGAGAGAGGCAGACAGGCAGAGAGACAGACAGACAGGCAGGGAGAGAGACAGACAGAGAGAGGCAGACAGGCGGGCAGAGAGACAGACAGGCTGACAGACAGGCAGAGAGACAGACAGAGAGAGGCAGACAGGCAGAGAGACAGACAGGCAGGCAGGCAGGCAGACAGAGAGACAGACAGACAGGCTGACAGACAGGCAGAGAGACAGAGAGAGGCAGACAGGCAGAGAGACAGACAGACAGGCAGGCAGAGAGACAGATCTTGTGGTTTTCAATGAATCATTCAATTCCTATGAGATAATGGAAGTCGTCTGGCAGCTCTCGCCCTCTTCAACGAACACAAAACTAGACCTCCGGGATGCTTGGCCTTCTAGACAGAGTTTCAAATAAAAAGCCATATCTCAGACTGGCCAAAATAAAATAAAAGATTAAGATGGGAAAAGAACACAGACACTGGACAGAGGAACTCTGCCTAGAAGGCCAGCATCCCGGAGTCTCCTCTTCACTGTTGACGTTGAGACTGGACAGAGGAACTCTGCCTAGAAGGCCAGCATCCCGGAGTCGCCTCTTCACTGTTGACGTTGAGACTGGACAGAGGAACTCTGCCTAGAAGGCCAGCATCCCGGAGTCTCCTCTTCACTGTTGACGTTGAGACTGGACAGAGGAACTCTGCCTAGAAGGCCAGCATCCCAGAGTCTCCTCTTCACTGTTGACGTTGAGACTGGACAGAGGAACTCTGCCTAGAAGGCCAGCATCCCAGAGTCGCCTCTTCACTGTTGACGTTGAGACTGGACAGAGGAACTCTGCCTAGAAGGCCAGCATCCCGGGGTCTCCTCTTCACTGTTGACGTTGAGACTGGACAGAGGAACTCTGCCTAGAATACCAGCATCCCAGAGTCGCCTCTTCACTGTTGACGTTGAGACTGGACAGAGGAACTCTGCCTAGAAGGCCAGCATCCCAGAGTCGCCTCTTCACTGTTGACGTTGAGACTGGTGTTTTGTGGGTACTATTTAATGAAGCTGCCAGTTGAGGACTTGTGAGGCGTCTTTTTCTCAAACTAGACACTCTAATGTTCTTGTCCTCTTGCTCAGTTGTGCACCGGGGCCTCCCACTCCTCTTTCTATTCTGGTTAGAGCCAGTTTGATCTGTTCTGTGAAGGGAGTAGTACACAGCATTGTACGAGATCTTCAGTTTCCTGGCAATTTCTCACATGGAATAGCCTTCAATTCTCAGAACAGGAATAGACTGACGAGTTTTAGAAGAAAGGTCTTTGTTTCTGTCCATTTTGAGCCTGTAATCAAACCCACAAATGCTGATGCTCCAGATACTCAACTAGTCTAAAGAAGGCCAGTTTTATTGCTCCTTCAAATCAGTACAACGGTTTTCAGCTGCGCTAACATAATTGTAAAAGGGTTTTCTAATGATCAATTAGCCTTTTTAAAATTATAAACTTGGATGAGCTAACACAACGTGCCATTGGAACACAGGAGTGATGGTTTCTGATAATGGGTCTCTGTACTCCTATGTAAATATTCCATTAAAAATCAGCCGTTTCCAGCTACAATAGTCATTTACAACATTAACAATGTCTACACTGTATTTCTGACCAATTTGATGTCATTTAAAAATGGACAACAAAAAAATGTTGCTTTTCTTTCAAAAACAAGGATATTTCTAAGTGACCCAAAAACTATTGAACAGTAGTGTACATGTACATTATAACTCAACATAAGTCTCTATCTATATATACTTAGACATCTCTGTACGTTCATTAAAATAAGATAT
>NW_024608721.1:20000-50000 GCF_018296145.1 Oncorhynchus tshawytscha | reverse complement strand
AAGCCTGGAACCTGGTGCTGAATGATCAGTACATAGTTACCTAGCTAGTTAGGTAGGTACACATTACCACCCTAGAAACAAAACAGAGACCAATCTAATGAGTAGTGGCCATGTAGGGAGGGGCGAGGTAGAAAGGTTAAATTACAGAATGTCTCTGATGGGGAAACAAAACGCAAAATGTTAGATGTTAAGCCTGTTAGCAAAATGTTAGATGTTAAGCCTGTTAGCAAAATGTTAGATGCTTAGCCTGTTAGCAAATGTTAGATATGTAGCCTGTTAGCAAAATGTTAGATGCTTAGCCTGTTAGCAAAATGTTAGATGCTTAGCCTGTTAGCAAAATGTTAGATGCTTAGCCTGTTAGCAAAATGTTAGATGCTTAGCCTGTTAGCAAAATGTTAGATGCTTAGCCTGTTAGCAAAATGTTAGATGCTTAGCCTGTTAGCAAAATGTTAGATGCTTAGCCTGTTAGCAAAATGTTAGATGCTTAGCCTGTTAGCAAAATGTTAGATGCTTAGCCTGTTAGCAAAATGTTAGATGCTTAGCCTGTTAGCAAATGTTAGATGCTTAGCCTGTTAACAAAATGTTAGATGCTTAGCCTGTTAGCAAAATGTTAGATGCTTAGCCTGTTAGCAAAATGTTAGATGCTTAGCCTGTTAGCAAAATGTTAGATGCTTAGCCTGTTAGCAAAATGTTAGATACTTAGCCTGTTAGCAAAATGTTAGATACTTAGCATGTTAGCAAAATGTTAGATGCTTAGCCTGTTAGCAAAATGTTAGATGCTTAGCCTGTTAGCAAAATGTTAGATACTTAGCCTGTTAGCAAAATGTTAGATGCTTAGCCTGTTAGCAAAATGTTAGATGCTTAGCCTGTTAGCAAAATGTTAGATGCTTAGCCTGTTAGCAAAATGTTAGATGCTTAGCCTGTTAGCAAAATGTTAGATGCTTAGCCTGTTAGCAAATGTTAGATATGTAGCCTGTTAGCAAAATGTTAGATGCTTAGCCTGTTAGCAAATGTTAGATGCTTAGCCTGTTAGCAAATGTTAGATGCTAAGCCTGTTAGCAAAATGTTAGATGCTTAGCCTGTTAGCAAAATGTTAGATACTTAGCCTGTTAGCAAATGTTAGATGCTTAGCCTGTTAGCAAATGTTAGATGCTTAGCCTGTTAGCAAAATGTTAGATGCTTAGCCTGTTAGCAAAATGTTAGATGCTTAGCCTGTTAGCAAAATGTTAGATGCTAAGCCTGTTAGCAAATGTTAGATGCTTAGCCTGTTAGCAAAATGTTAGATGCTTAGCCTGTTAGCAAAATGTTAGATGCTTAGCCTGTTAGCAAAATGTTAGATACTTAGCCTGTTAGCAAAATGTTAGATACTTAGCCTGTTAGCAAAATGTTAGATACTTAGCCTGTAAGCAAAATGTTAGATACTTAGCATGTTAGCAAAATGTTAGATGCTTAGCCTGTTAGCAAAATGTTAGATACTTAGCCTGTTAGCAAAATGTTAGATACTTAGCATGTTAGCAAAATGTTAGATGCTTAGCCTGTTAGCAAAATGTTAGATGCTTAGCCTGTTAGCAAAATGTTAGATGCTTAGCCTGTTAGCAAAATGTTAGATGCTTAGCCTGTTAGCAAATGTTAGATATGTAGCCTGTTAGCAAAATGTTAGATGCTTAGCCTGTTAGCAAATGTTAGATATGTAGCCTGTTAGCAAAATGTTAGATGCTTAGCCTGTTAGCAAATGTTAGATGCTTAGCCTGTTAGCAAAATGTTAGATGCTCAGCCTGTTAGCAAATGTTAGATGCTTAGCCTGTTAGCAAAATGTTAGATGCTTAGCCTGTTAGCAAATGTTAGATGCTTAGCCTGTTAGCAAAATGTTAGATACTTAGCCTGTTAGCAAAATGTTAGATGCTTAGCCTGTTAGCAAAATGTTAGATACTTAGCCTGTTAGCAAAATGTTAGATGCTTAGCCTGTTAGCAAAATGTTAGATGCTTAGCCTGTTAGCAAAATGTTAGATACTTAGCATGTTAGCAAAATGTTAGATGCTTAGCCTGTTAGCAAAATGTTAGATGCTTAGCCTGTTAGCAAAATGTTAGATGCTTAGCCTGTTAGCAAAATGTTAGATGCTTAGCCTGTTAGCAAAATGTTAGATGCTTAGCCTGTTAGCAAAATGTTAGATGCTTAGCCTGTTAGCAAAATGTTAGATGCTTAGCCTGTTAGCAAAATGTTAGATACTTAGCCTGTTAGCAAAATGTTAGATACTTAGCCTGTTAGCAAAATGTTAGATACTTAGCCTGTTAGCAAAATGTTAGATGTTAGCCTGTTAGCAAAATGTTAGATACTTAGCCTGTTAGCAAAATGTTAGATACTTAGCAAAATGTTAGCAAAATGTTAGATGCTTAGCCTGTTAGCAAAATGTTAGATGCTTAGCCTGTTAGCAAAATGTTAGATGCTTAGCATGTTAGCAAAATGTTAGATGCTTAGCCTGTTAGCAAAATGTTAGATGCTTAGCCTGTTAGCAAAATGTTAGATGTTAGCCTGTTAGCAAAATGTTAGATGTTAGCCTGTTAGCAAAATGTTAGAACAGTGTTAGCAAAATGTTAGATGCTGCCTGTTAGCAAAATGTAGAGCAAGCGATGCCTGTTAATGTTCAGACCGAGAGTCAGGGCTCTTTTTTTTTTAACCTTTTACCAGGCAAGTCAGTTAAGAACAAATTATTATTTTCTATGACGGTCTAGGAACAGTGGGTTAACTGGTCTAGGAACAGTGGGTTAACTGGTCTAGGAACAGTGGGTTAACTGGTCTAGGAACAGTGGGTTAACAGTGGGTTAACTGGTCTAGGAACAGTGGGTTAACTGGTCTAGGAACAGTGGGTTAACTGGTCTAGGAACAGTGGGTTAACTGGTCTAGGAACAGTGGAACAGTGGGTTAACTGGTCTAGGAACAGTGGGTTAACTGGTCTAGGAACAGTGGGTTAACTGGTCTAGGAACAGTGGGTTAACTGGTCTAGGAACAGTGGGTTAACTGGTCTAGGAACAGTGGGTTAACTTGTTCAGGAGGCAAAACGACAGATTTTTGTACCTTGTCAGCTCGGGGATTTGAACTTGCAACCTTCCGGTTACTAGTCCAACTCTCTAACCACTAGGCTACTCTGCCGCCCCAGCTGTAACTAATTAGCAGCTAGTCTCTGGGCGCACACATCCAAGGCTGACAAAGTCCTCCTGTCTTATATTATTGAACTATAATAAAAACGAAAACAAACTTTGTCATTAACGAGTGAAAAAAAGTGTCCTAAAATAACTGCATATACCGGCAACATTATTCGATAAGTGGTGAGATGGGCGTTATCTATTCCAAAACGTTTGGTTCCTTTAATGGAGCTGTAAGCTAAGCGTTGATAGCAACTGGTTCCCGCAGTACTAACAGTTAGTAAAAGGCAAACATTAGTAGGCTATAGTTGGCTAGCAAGATGGTACACTTATTTTCTACCTATACATTCATAAAAGTAATTTGCTTTGTAAGTTGGCTGATAAATTGAATTGAAACCAGAAGTCATGACTGCGGATAATTTGAAGTGAAGTTATTTTTTTGTCGGGAGTTTTACATTACATTTTACAGGGAAGAGGCTGACTTGTCGGGAGTTTTACAGGGAAGAGGCTGACTTGTCGGGAGTTTTACAGGGAAGAGGCTGACTTGTCGGGAGTTTTACAGGGAAGAGGCTGACTTGTCGGGAGTTTTACAGGGAAGAGGCTGACTTGTCGGGAGTTTTACAGGGAAGAGGCTGACTTGTCGGGAGTTTTACAGGGAAGAGGCTGACTTGTCGGGAGTTTTACAGGGAAGAGGCTGACTTGTCGGGAGTTTTCCAGGGAAGAGGCTGACTTGTCCGGTCCTCCATATTACGTCACACACCGCAATTTTCTTTTCCGGCATGACTTCGGTTCTCTGATCCGTTTTATGTAAAAACTCGAAAAATATTAGGTGCAACTTCTGTTGGTGCCGTCTAGCCTGGACCCAGATCTGTTGGTGCCGTCTAGCCTGGACCCAGATCTGTTGGTGCCGTCTAGCCTGGACCCAGATCTGTTGGTGCCGTCTAGCCTGGACCCAGATCTGTTGGTGCCGTCTAGCCTGGACCCAGATCTGTTGGTGCCGTCTAGCCAAATAGAGGTGCAACTTCGCATTGGAGTTGTTGATGCATATTATAATCCAAAACTTAATTCGTTACGTGTGGATGCGTTTTTGCTTACCTACCCTGTAGATTCAGTACTTTTACCCAGCGCTGCCAGTGCATTCGCGTTTTGCTGTGTTATTGAAGGGACAGAGAGACGACACTTACCTGAACACACTGATCCAGACGCAGCTTTAGAGTCCAGTGAATGTATGTTTCTTGTTGTTATCGTTCCCGACTGTAGACACGTTATCAGAAAGCCACAGCTGGCCAAACTGTTTTCATCTGTACAGTAGAAGATTTCCAGGGGCTCATTCATTATGCCAATTCTGTTGCAACACGTTCCATAAACGGAGGCCAACGAAACGGGAGGGGACCTATCTGAATCTATCCAATAGAAACGGTGGTTTTAGTTGCAAAACGGGGAACTAATGATAACACCCAAGCTCTGCCTGTCTGTGTTTTGATACAGGACGCGACAGCCACGTCACGGACATCACGCGAGATCTCCGAGTAGACCGGGAACTCGTGTTTTTGCTCGTCACTAGTTACCACAGCCATAAAGTCATAAATAGCGCCTATTTCTACAATTTCTCTTTTTCAATTGTATTTTAAATCTTAACCACACTGGCTATATTGTAAAGATGTATGAAAATAAATTATACCAAAATGCTAATGTTAGCCATTTTGACTTTGTGACTGTGGTAACGTGGAAACTTTACCACAGTCAGCGTTTCAACTGTCTCAGACATCCGATTGGTTTAGATATCCAGCGGGATATCATTTCAGCCAATCAAAGTCAAGAGCGAGTTAGGATGCGATGACGTACGGAAAGTAAACAAACCATACATGGTCAATCAATCACCCAGTGACAGATGGAGTATATTATGAAGAATAACAGTACATGTTAGGTGTACAACAAAATCAATATCTGCTGATTAACTCAGTAACTCTTGTGTCATCTCTTTCCCCAAAATGCCCCCAGAAAAGTCTGTTCATGTGACCTTCATGTTCAAGTGAATGATAAAACAAACTATGTACTTTCTCTGAATAGAGTCCATCCGTGTTGACGGAAAAGGACAGAGATGTCTGGAAAAAATGTGTCACACAGGCCTGTCCCTGTTCAGCAGATCATAACAACAGAGAAGATGCTGGAGATGTCAACTCCACAGTGATTTTACCCTCGACCAATAGGCAATCTATTATACAGGACACTGGTAGCAAAGACACACAGACAGACAGTGAGAATTAGTGACAATGTACCGTGTTGTGTGTCAGAGAGAGAATTTCCTAAACTGTGTGCAGCTACAATGTATCAGTTGTGGTTTGACACAGGCCCCGATATAACCTTCTTAGTCATATTAAAGTTACATATGAATAGTGTTATTTACAGTTACATATGAATAGTGTTATTTACAGTTACATATGAATAGTGTTATTTACTTAGTGATGTATTCACACCATCCCATCATATCACATGACTCTAAACAGAGGAATACAGCAGTGCTTGACAACAACAACAACAACGTTCCTCTTTCTAGCTATTTCCACAAAACCAACCTTTCACAGACATACACATTTTCTAGTAACGTTAGTTCTGTGGCAACAAAAAACAAACCGTGTTCATATTTCCAGACTCAGTTACTGACAAGACTGTGCTGCACGCATTTTCATGAAAGGAGTGCTGTGTTTTTGAAGAGGGGAAAGAAAGGAGAGTGAACAAACAGAGGAGAGAGAGGGGAAGATAGATAGAGAGAGAGAGAGAAAGAGAGAGAAAGAGAGAAAGAGAGAGAGGTAGAGAGAAAGAGAGAGAGGTAGAGAGAAAGAGAGGTAGAGAGAAAGAGAGGGAGGTAGAGAGAAAGAGAGGGAGGTAGAGAGAAAGAGAGAAAGAGAGGGAGGTAGAGAGAAAGAGAGGGAGGTAGAGAGATAGAGAGAAAGAGAGGGAGGTAGAGAGAAAGAGAGAGAGGTAGAGAGAAAGAGAGAGAGGTAGAGAGAAAGAGAGAGGTAGAGAGAAAGAGAGAGAGGTAGAGAGAAAGAGAGAGAGGTAGAGAGAAAGAGAGAGAGGTAGAGAGAAAGATAGAGAGGTAGAGAGAAAGAGAGAGAGGTAGAGAGAAAGAGAGAAAGAGATAGAGGTAGAGAGAAAGAGAGAGAGGTAGAGAGAAAGAGAGGGAGGTAGAGAGAAAGAGAGAAAGAGAGAGAGGTAGAGAGAAAGAGAGAAAGAGGTAGAGAGAAAGAGGTAGAGAGATAGAGGTAGAGAGAAGAGGTAGAGAGAAAGAGGTAGAGAGATAGACAGTGATAGAGAGAAAGGGAGAGAGAGGAGGATTGGAGAGTGTAAACAGAAGATATCCACACAGCAACGGGAGTGGACCGAGGCCCGACCAGGTGTAACATCCCGCTACTGGACGGAGGGAGACGGCAGAGCCATGGCGAATATAGCGGTCCAGAGGATCAAACGGGAGTTCAAAGAAGTTCTGAAAAGCGAAGAGGTTTGATAAAAAAAGATCCCTATGACTATTTACGGTTACTTATGGCAAATCGTTTAAATTTTTGTATAAACCAGGTTAAATTAAAACTGTAGTTGTTTATTTTTTGCAAGTTGTCATGCAAAGGAAAATGTCAGCTTGTGTGTTATCCAATCTGCGTTTCTGATGCAGCGGAAAACAAGCGAGGCCCAATCGAGGGGAACTTTATCGGTGATTGTGCGACAACATGTCCGGTGCGAAGTGAAAGAATGTCGGCGACACAGATCAGGAAATATCGCGGATGTTAGCCCAAGGGGACAGGCCTGGGACAGATAACAAGACAAAAACCCCATACAAACAAAAAACAAAAGCCCCTAACGACAAAATGTCAAGTGTCAGCCCAAATAGTTGTCAAGATGCTAAAAAATAGTTTGTTTTTTCCTCCCTGTGTTGACGTTTTTGTAGCTGACATTAGCTAACGAGCTGAAGGGGGAAACTTGTGTTGCTAGGTAGCTAATACAGGGTTGCTAGCTTGTTAGCTAGCCTGCTAGTTTGACAGCTGCCTTGGTGCACACCTCTTACTATGTAATAAGCCAGTGTCTTTGCTATGAAGACATTATTTATTTAGGAAGTTTTGGACCCTGTAGCTAGATAGCAAGACTGTTGTCAGTTTTTAATATAGCACATCATGAGAGACTGTTTAGTTGTTTAGCTTGCTAAATGAAAATGTGGATCTCCCATGTCCTATTTCAATAAGAACAAGGGAAGTATTGGGGCAGACAGTGGGCTACTGCTATAACTGTGTTGATGGTGTCTGATGGACGGACTGTCAATGGAGAAGGGTCCTACGGAACAACACTCTCTCTTCATCCCTCTCCCTCTCTCTTCTCCCTCTTCATCCCTCTCCCTCTCTCTCCCTCCTCATCCCTCTCCCTCTCTCTTCTCCCTCTTCATCCCTCTCCCCCCCTTCATCCCTCTCCCTCTCTCTTCATCCCTCTCCTCCTCCCTTCATCCCTCTCCCGTCATCCCTCTCCCTCTCTCTCATCCATCCCTCCCCTCCTCCATCCCTCTCTCCTCATCCCTCTCTCTCCCTCCCTCTCTCTCCATCACTCTCTTTCTCTGACAGACGAGTAAAAACCAGATCAAGGTGGATCTGGTAGATGAAAACTTCACAGAGCTGCGAGGAGAGATCGCAGGACCACCAGACACGCCGTACGAAGGTGACACACACACACCTGCTCAGTCACACACACACACACACACACACACACACACACACACACACACACACACACACACACACACACACACACACCTGCTCACCCTCACACGCACACCTGCTCTCTCACACACCTGCTCACTCATATATGCACTGTTTTTTTCTCCTTTCTAAGGCGGCAGATTTCAACTGGAAATCAAAATCCCAGAAACGTATCCCTTTAACCCTCCCAAGGTAAGAAACACATCTCTTTAATAACCCTCCCAAGGTAAGAAACACATCCCTTTAATAACCCTCCCAAGGTAAGAAACACATCCCTTTAATAACCCTCCCAAGGTAAGAAACACATCCCTTTAAGGTAAGAAACACATCCCTTTAATAACCCTCCCAAGGTAAAAACATCCCTTTAATAACATCCCTTTAATAACCCTCCCAAGGTAAGAAACACATCCCTTTAATAACCCTCCCAAGGTAAGAAACACATCCCTTTAATAACCCTCCCAAGGTAAGAAACACATCCCTTTAATAACCCTCCCAAGGTAAGAAACACATCCCTTTAATAACCCTCCCAAGGTAAGAAACACATCCCTTTAATAATCCTCCCAAGGTAAGAAACACATCCCTTTAATAACCCTCCCAAGGTAAGAAACACATCCCTTTAATAACCCTCCCAAGGTAAGAAACACATCCCTTTAATAACCCTCCCAAGGTAAGAAACACATCCCTTTAACCCTCCCAAGGTAAGAAACACATCCCTTTAATAACCCCCAAGGTAAGAAACACATCCCTTTAAGAGTCACTATGATGGTACACTACTATCTCGTGTTTAACACCCCTCTCTCTCCCCAGGTGAGGTTCATCACTAAGATCTGGCACCCCAACATCAGCTCAGTAACAGGAGCCATCTGTCTGGACATCCTCAAAGACCAGTGGTGAGTCACACATAGTTACGCCCCTCCCCTCTCCTTATAACCCCTCCTCTCTCCCTATAACTCCTCCTCCCTATAACCCCTCCTCTCTCCCTACCGCCGTCCCCCAGGGCAGCACCTCCTCTCTCTAACCCCTCCTCTCTCTAACACCTCCTCTCTCTAACCCCTCCTCTCTCCCTACAACTCCTCCTCCCTACAACTCCTCTCTATAACCCCTCTCTCCGCCCCCCCCTCTCTAGGGCAGCACCTCCTCTCTAACCCCTCCTCTCTCTCCTCTCTCCGTCCCCCAGGGCAGCACCTCCTCTCTCTAACACCTCCTCTCTCTAACCCCTCCTCTCTCTAACCCCTCCTCTCTCCGTCCCCGGGGCAGAACCTCCTCTCTCTAACCCCTCCTCTCTCGAACACCTCCTCTCTCTAACCCCTCCTCTCTCCCTACAACTCCTCCTCCCTACAACTCCTCTCTATAACCCCTCTCTCCGTCCCCCAGGGCAGCACCTCCTCTCTCTAACCCCTCCTCTCTCTAACCCCTCCTCTCTCCGTCCCCCAGGGCAGCACCTCCTCTCTCTAACACCTCCTCTCTCTAACCCCTCCTCTCTCTAACCCCTCCTCTCTCCATCCCCCAGGGCAGCACCTCCTCTCTCTAACCCCTCCTCTCTCTAACCCCTCCTCTCTCCGTCCCCGGGCAGCACCTCCACCATCTCTCTCTAACCCCTCCTCTCTCCGTCACCTCCTCTCTCTAACCCCTCCTCTCTCCCTACAACTCCTCCTCCCCTACAACTCCCCTACAACTCCTCTCTATAACCCCTCTCTCCGTCCCCCAGGGCAGCACCTCCTCTCTCTAACCCCTCCTCTCTCTAACCCCTCCTCTCTCCGTCCCCCAGGGCAGCACCTCCTCTCTCTAACCCCTCCTCTCTCTAACCCCTCCTCTCTCCGTCCCCCAGGGCAGCACCTCCTCTCTCTAACACCTCCTCTCTCTAACCCCTCCTCTCTCCATCCCCCGGGGCAGCCCCTCCTCTCTCTAACCCCTCCTCTCTCTAACCCCTCCTCTCCCCTCCTCTCCCAGGGCAGAACCTCCTCTCTATAACCCCTCCCTCTCTCTAACCCCTCCTCTTCCTGTCTCCCAGGGCAGAACCTCCTCTCTATAACCCCTCCTCTCTCTAACCCCTCCTCTTCCTGTCCCCCAGGGCAGCACCCCCTCTCTAACCCCTCCTCTCTCCAACCCCTCTTCTCTCCTAACCCCTCTTCTCTCTCTCCCAGGGCAGCACCTCCTCTCTATAACCCCTCCTCTCTCTAACCCCTCCTCTTCCTGTCTCCCACCCCTCCTCTCTCTAACCCCTCCTCTCTCTGTCTCCCAGGGCAGCACCTCCTCTCTATAACCCCTCCTCTCTCTAACCCCTCCTCTTCCTGTCTCCCAGGGCAGTACCTCCTCTCTCTAACCCCTCTTCCTGTCTCCCAGGGCAGCAGCGATGACTCTGAGGACAGTACTGTTGTCCCTCCAGGCTCTTCTGGCTGCAGCTGAACCAGACGACCCCCAGGATGCAGTAGTGGCCAATCAGGTACCGGTGTGAATCTGTCAGTGTTCCTCCTCTCCAACCAGGTACCGGTGTGAATCTGTCTGTCAGTGTTCCTCCTCTCCAACCAGGTACCGGTGTGAATCTGTCTGTCAGTGTTCCTCCTCTCCAACCAGGTACCGGTGTGAATCTGTCAGTGTTCCTCCTCTCCAACCAGGTACCGGTGTGAATCTGTCTGTCAGTGTTCCTCCTCTCCAACCAGGTACCGGTGTGAATCTGTCTGTCAGTGTTCCTCCTCTCCAACCAGGTACCGGTGTGAATCTGTCAGTGTTCCTCCTCTCCAATCAGGTACCGGTGTGAATCTGTCAGTGTTCCTCCTCTCCAACCAGGTACCGGTGTGAATCTGTCAGTGTTCCTCCTCTCCAACCAGGTACCGGTGTGAATCTGTCAGTGTTCCTCCTCTCCAACCAGGTACCGGTGTGAATCTGTCTGTCAGTGTTCCTCCTCTCCAACCAGGTACCGGTGTGAATCTGTCTGTCAGTGTTCCTCCTGTCCTCCTAACCAGGTACCGGTGTGAATCTGTCAGTGTTCCTCCTCTCCAACCAGGTACCGGTGTGAATCTGTCTGTCAGTGTTCCTCCTCTCCAACCAGGTACCGGTGTGAATCTGTCTGTCAGTGTTCCTCCTCTCCAACCAGGTACCGGTGTGAATCTGTCTGTTCCTGATGGGTTCCTCCCTGACGTCGTTCTGTAAATGGGGTTCTCCTCCCTGACGTCGTTCTGTAAATGGGTTCCTCCCTGACGTCGTTCTGTAAATGGGGTTCTTCTCTCCCAGTATAAGCAGAACCCAGAGATGTTTACGCAGACAGCCAGGTTATGGGGCCATTACTACGGTGGAGCCCCTGTTCCCGGACCAGAATACACACGGAAGATAGACAAACTCACTGCCATGGGCTTCGAAAAGGTAGGCAGACAGCTGTGTGATGTCTCTCTCTCCTGACAGAACGCTGTGTGGTGTCTCTCTCTCTCTCTGTCTCCTGACAGAATGCTGTGTGGTGTCTCTCTCTCTCCTGACAGAATGCTGTGTGGTGTCTCTCTCTCTCCTGACAGAATGCTGTGTGGTGTCTCTCTCTCTCTCTGACAGAATGCTGTGTGGTGTCTCTCTCTCCTGACAGAATGCTGTGTGGTGTCTCTCTCTCCTGACAGAATGCTGTGTGGTGTCTCTCTCTCTCTGACAGAATGCTGTGTGGTGTCTCTCTCTCTGACAGAATGCTGTGTGGTGTCTCTCTCTCTCTCTGACAGAATGCTGTGTGGTGTCTCTCTCTCCTGACAGAATGCTGTGTGGTGTCTCTCTCTCTCTGACAGAATGCTGTGTGGTGTCTCTCTCTCTCTGACAGAATGCTGACAGAATGCTGTGTGGTGTCTCTCTCTCTCTCCTGACAGAATGCTGTGTGGTGTCTCTCTCTCTCTCTGACAGAATGCTGTGTGGTGTCTCTCTCTCTCTCCTGACAGAATGCTGTGTGGTGTCTCTCTCTCTCTCTGACAGAATGCTGTGTGGTGTCTCTCTCTCTCTCTGACAGAATGCTGTGTGGTGTCTCTCTCTCTCTCTCTGACAGAATGCTGTGTGGTGTCTCTCTCTCTCTCCTGACAGAATGCTGTGTGGTGTCTCTCTCTCTCTCCTGACAGAATGCTGTGTGGTGTCTCTCTCTCTCTGACAGAATGCTGTGTGGTGTCTCTCTCTCTCCTGACAGAATGCTGTGTGGTGTCTCTCTCTCCTGACAGAATGCTGTGTGGTGTCTCTCTCTCTCTCCTGACAGAATGCTGTGTGGTGTCTCTCTCTCTCTGACAGAATGCTGTGTGGTGTCTCTCTCTCTCTCCTGACAGAATGCTGTGTGGTGTCTCTCTCTCTCTGACAGAATGCTGTGTGGTGTCTCTCTCTCTCTCTGTGTGGTGTCTCTCTGTCTCCTGACAGAATGCTGTGTGGTGTCTCTCTCTCTCTCTCTCTGACAGAATGCTGTGTGGTGTCTCTCTCTCTCTCTGTCTCCTGACAGAATGCTGTGTGGTCTCTCTCTCTGACAGAATGCTGTGTGGTGTCTCTCTCTGTCTCCTGACAGAATGCTGTGTGGTGTCTCTCTCTCTCTCTCTGACAGAATGCTGTGTGGTGTCTCTCTCTGTCTCCTGACAGAATGCTGTGTGGTGTCTCTCTCTGTCTCTCTCTCTGGCACAGAATGCTGTGTGGTGTCTCTCTCTCTCTCTCTCTGTCTCCTGACAGAATGCTGTGTGGTCTCTCTCTCCTGACAGAATGCTGTGTGGTGTCTCTCTCTCTCTCTCTCTGACAGAATGCTGTGTGGTGTCTCTCTCTCTCCTGACAGAATGCTGTGTGGTGTCTCTCTCTCTCCTGACAGAATGCTGTGTGGTGTCTCTCTCTCTCTCTGACAGAATGCTGTGTGGTGTCTCTCTCTGTCTCCTGACAGAATGCTGTGTGGTGTCTCTCTCACTCTCTCCTGACAGAATGCTGTGTGGTGTCTCTCTCTGTCTCCTGACAGAATGCTGTGTGGTGTCTCTCTCTCTCCTGACAGAATGCTGTGTGGTGTCTCTCTCTCTCTCTCTCCTGACAGAATGCTGTGTGGTGTCTCTCTCTCTCTCTCTCTCTGACAGAATGCTGTGTGGTGTCTCTCTCTCTCTCTCTCTCTCTGTCTGACAGAATGCTGTGTGGTGTCTCTCTCTCCTGACAGAATGCTGTGTGGTGTCTCTCTCTCTCTCCTGACAGAATGCTGTGTGGTGTCTCTCTCTCTCTCTCCTGACAGAATGCTGTGTGGTGTCTCTCTCTCTCTCCTGACAGAATGCTGTGTGGTGTCTCTCTCTCTCTCTCTCTGACAGAATGCTGTGTGGTGTCTCTCTCTCTGACAGAATGCTGTGTGGTGTCTCTCTCTCTCTCTCTCTCTCCTGACAGAATGCTGTGTGGTGTCTCTCTCTGTCTCCTGACAGAATGCTGTGTGGTGTCTCTCTCTCTCCTGACAGAATGCTGTGTGGTGTCTCTCTCTCTCCTGACAGAATGCTGTGTGGTGTCTCTCTCTCTCCTGACAGAATGCTGTGTGGTGTCTCTCTCTGTCTCCTGACAGAATGCTGTGTGGTGTCTCTCTCTCCTGACAGAATGCTGTGTGGTGTCTCTCTCTCTCCTGACAGAATGCTGTGTGGTGTCTCTCTGTCTCCTGACAGAATGCTGTGTGGTGTCTCTCTCTCTCTGACAGAATGCTGTGTGGTGTCTCTCTCTCTCCTGACAGAATGCTGTGTGGTGTCTCTCTCTCTCTCTCTCTCTGTCTCCTGACAGAATGCTGTGTGGTGTCTCTCTCTCTCTCTCTCTGTCTCCTGACAGAATGCTGTGTGGTGTCTCTCTCTCTCTCTCCTGACAGAATGCTGTGTGGTGTCTCTCTCTGTCTCCTGACAGAACGCTGTGTGGTGTCTCTCTCTCTCTCTCCTGACAGAATGCTGTGTGGTGTCTCTCTCTCTCTCTGACAGAATGCTGTGTGGTGTCTCTCTCTCTCTGACAGAATGCTGTGTGGTGTCTCTCTCTGTCTCCTGACAGAATGCTGTGTGGTGTCTCTCTCTCTCTGTCTCCTGACAGAATGCTGTGTGGTGTCTCTCTCTCTCTCTCCTGACAGAATGCTGTGTGGTGTCTCTCTCTCTCTCTCTCTCCTGACAGAATGCTGTGTGGTGTCTCTCTCTCTCTCTCTCTCTGTCTTCCTGACAGAATGCTGTGTGGTGTCTCTCTCTCTCTGACAGAATGCTGTGTGGTGTCTCTCTCTCTGACAGAATGCTGTGTGGTGTCTCTCTCTCTCTCTGACAGAATGCTGTGTGGTCTCTCTCTCTCTCTCTCCTGACAGAATGCTGTGTGGTGTCTCTCTCTCTCTCTCTGACAGAATGCTGTGTGGTGTCTCTCTCTCCTGACAGAATGCTGTGTGGTGTCTCTCTCTCTCTCTCTGACAGAATGCTGTGTGGTGTCTCTCTCTCTCTCTCTGACAGAATGCTGTGTGGTGTCTCTCTCTCTCTCTCTGACAGAATGCTGTGTGGTGTTCTCTCTCTCTCTCCTGACAGAATGCTGTGTGGTGTCTCTCTCTCTCTGTCTCTCCTGACAGAATGCTGTGTGGTGTCTCTCTCTCCTGACAGAATGCTGTGTGGTGTCTCTCTCTCTCTCTGACAGAATGCTGTGTGGTGTCTCTCTCTCTCCTGACAGAATGCTGTGTGGTGTCTCTCTCTCTCTGTCTCCCTGACAGAATGCTGTGTGGTGTCTCTCTCTCTCTGTCTCCCTGACAGAATGCTGTGTGGTGTCTCTCTCTCTCTCTCCTGACAGAACGCTGTGTGGTGTCTCTCTCTCTCTCTCTCCTGACAGAATGCTGTGTGGTGTCTCTCTCTCTCTCTCTCCCTGACAGAATGCTGTGTGGTGTCTCTCTCTGACAGAATGCTGTGTGGTGTCTCTCTCTCTCTCTGACAGAACGCTGTGTGGTGTCTCTCTCTCTCTCTGACAGAATGCTGTGTGGTGTCTCTCTCTCTCTCTCTGACAGAATGCTGTGTGGTGTCTCTCTCTCTCTCTCTCTCCTGACAGAATGCTCTCTCTCCTGACAGAATGCTGTGTGGTGTCTCTCTCTCTCTCCTCCTGACAGAATGCTGTGTGGTGTCTCTCTCTCTCTCTCCTGACAGAATGCTGTGTGGTGTCTCTCTCTCTCTCTCCTGACAGAATGCTGTGTGGTGTCTCTCTCTCCTGACAGAACGCTGTGTGGTGTCTCTCTGTCTCCTGACAGAATGCTGTGTGGTGTCTCTCTCTCTCTCTCTGACAGAACGCTGTGTGGTGTCTCTCTGACAGAATGCTGTGTGGTGTCTCTCTCTGTCTCCTGACAGAATGCTGTGTGGTGTCTCTCTCTCTCTCTCTGACAGAATGCTGTGTGGTGTCTCTCTCTCTCTCCTCCTGACAGAATGCTGTGTGGTGTCTCTCTCTCTCCTGACAGAACGCTGTGTGGTGTCTCTCTCTCTCCTGACAGAACGCTGTGTGGTGTCTCTCTCTCTCTCCTGACAGAATGCTGTGTGGTGTCTCTCTCTCTCTCTCTCTCTGACAGAACGCTGTGTGGTGTCTCTCTCTCTCTCTCCCTGACAGAATGCTGTGTGGTGTCTCTCTCTCTCTGACAGAACGCTGTGTGGTGTCTCTCTCTCTCCTGACAGAATGCTGTGTGGTGTCTCTCTCTCTCTGACAGAATGCTGTGTGGTGTCTCTCTCTCTCCTGACAGAATGCTGTGTGGTGTCTCTCTCTCTCTCTCTGACAGAACGCTGTGTGGTGTCTCTCTCTCTCTGACAGAATGCTGTGTGGTCTCTCTCTCTCTCCTGACAGAATGCTGTGTGGTGTCTCTCTCTCTCTCTCTCCTGACAGAACGCTGTGTGGTGTCTCTCTCTCTCTCTCTCTGACAGAACGCTGTGTGGTGTCTCTCTCTCTCTCCTGACAGAACGCTGTGTGGTGTCTCTCTCTCTCTCTCCTGACAGAACGCTGTGTGGTGTCTCTCTCTCTCTCTGTCTCCTGACAGAACGCTGTGTGGTGTCTCTCTCTCTCTCTGTCTCCTGACAGAATGCTGTGTGGTGTCTCTCTCTCTCTCCTGACAGAACGCTGTGTGGTGTCTCTCTCTCTCCTGACAGAATGCTGTGTGGTGTCTCTCTCTCTCTCTCTCCTGACAGAACGCTGTGTGGTGTCTCTCTCTCTCTCTCTCTGACAGAACGCTGTGTGGTGTCTCTCTCTCTCTCCTGACAGAACGCTGTGTGGTGTCTCTCTCTCTCTCTGACAGAACGCTGTGTGGTGTCTCTCTCTCTCTGACAGAACGCTGTGTGGTGTCTCTCTCTCTCTCTCCTGACAGAACGCTGTGTGGTGTCTCTCTCTCTCTCTGACAGAACGCTGTGTGGTGTCTCTCTCTCTCTCCTGACAGAACGCTGTGTGGTGTCTCTCTCTCTCCTGACAGAACGCTGTGTGGTGTCTCTCTCTCCTGACAGAATGCTGTGTGGTGTCTCTCTCTCTCTCTCTGACAGAATGCTGTGTGGTGTCTCTCTCTCTCCTGACAGAACGCTGTGTGGTGTCTCTCTCTCTCTCTGACAGAACGCTGTGGTGTCTCTCTCTCTCTCCTGACAGAATGCTGTGTGGTGTCTCTCTCTCTCCCTGACAGAATGCTGTGTGGTGTCTCTCTCTCTCTCCTGACAGAATGCTGTGTGGTGTCTCTCTCTCTCTGTCTCCTGACAGAATGCTGTGTGGTGTCTCTCTCTCTCCCTGACAGAATGCTGTGTGGTGTCTCTCTCTCTCCTGACAGAATGCTGTGTGGTGTCTCTCTCTCTCTGTATCCTGACAGAATGCTGTGTGGTGTCTCTCTCTCTCTATCTCTCTCTCCTGACAGAATGCTGTGTGGTGTCTCTCTCTCTCTCTCTCTCTCCTGACAGAATGCTGTAATCGCTGCCTTGTCTTCTAAATCCTGGGAGGTGGAGACGGCGACAGAACTACTCCTGAACAACTGAGAACCGGCAATAAACCCCCTCTGACCTCATCTCCCATCTGCCCTCCGATGCCTTCTCACCACAGCCCAAACTGAGCCTTGACTGGGGTTGATGTCCTACAGTTTCCAGCCCTCCCCGTCCAAGTCACTTCCTGGTATCCTTTCAGCCCAAACATCACCCCCACCAATCGCTTTCTTTTGGTTCTTCGCTTGATGAACTCTTACTTTCCGACATTGAGCTAACTGGCTGAGAGAGACGGGAGGACGCGAACCACCGGACAAAGATTTATCTGTAAATAAATATTAGTTCTTATCAAATACACGGCGGAATACTTTATTCTTCCTGGATATTGTTAAAAAAATAAAATTAAAAAAACGTAAACTGTGCGTCAGTTTTACTCACGACTAGAAGGAAATAAATTGCCTCGCTAACTATTTTGGTCGACCAGGGAGTTCGTCCGAATGTCCCGATGAAGTGACGCCTGCGTCCCCCCCCGTCCCCCCCCCCCAAAAATCCCTCTCATGCTCCTCTTTCCCAGACGAATCCTGTGTACAGTCTCTTTCTCGACGAAGAAGAAGATACCTCTTCATCAGCAGAGAAAACCACCGACCTACCGGCTGGATCTATATTTTATAAAGAAAAAAAACAAGACTCTTCCCTCTTTTCGCTGTCTTCCTGTTCCACTTCAGCACGATGACGACGGAGAAGATAAAGAACTGCACGGCAGAGTAGAGACCCCCCACCCCCCCATAAGGCTCTGGCCAAAAGTAGTGCACTGTATAGGAGATAGGCTGCCATTTTGTTTTTTTAACAACTCCGTCGGGAGTTATCAGTTTGGATTTGCTTTCTGAAGGAAACAGCAGCCGTCAGACCTGGGTTCAGATGCTATTTGAAATCTTTCAGCTTTAGTCTGCCAGATGGGAGGGGTTTGGAGTATTTTATTGGCTCGTGAAGCCAACTCAACCTAGCACAGAAAAGGGGTTTGAAATGATATTGAGGTATTTGAACCCGGCCGGCGTACAATCGCATGATTATTTATTGTGAGACTGTCAACGTTTACTTTTATTAAAAAAACAACCTGGAAAATCTGTTTTTAATGTGATTAATACATTTACACATCCCCTTTAAGGACCAGTCTTCATGTGTTTAATACATTTACACATCCCCTTTAAGGACCAGTCTTCATGTTTAATACATCCCTTTAAGGATCAGTCTTCATGTGTTTAATACATCCCTTTAAGGATCAGTCTTCATGTGTTTAATACATCCCTTTAAGGACCAGTCTTCATGTGTTTAATACATCCCTTTAAGGACCAGTCTTCATGTGTTTAATACATCCCTTTAAGGACCAGTCTTCATGTGTTTAATACATTTACACATCCCCTTTAAGGACCAGTCTTCATGTTTAATACATCCCTTTAAGGATCAGTCTTCATGTGATTAATACATCCCTTTAAGGACCAGTCTTCATGTGTTTAATACATTTACACATCCCTTTAAGGACCAGTCTTCATGTGTTTAATACATCCCTTTAAGGACCAGTCTTCATGTGTTTAATACATCCCTTTAAGGACCAGTCTTCATGTGTTTAATACATCCCTTTAAGGACCAGTCTTCATGTGTTTAATACATCCCTTTAAGGACCAGTCTTCATGTGTTTAATACATCCCTTTAAGGATCAGTCTTCATGTGTTTAATACATCCCTTTAAGGACCAGTCTTCATGTGTTTAATACATCCCTTTAAGGACCAGTCTTCATGTGTTTAATACATTTACACATCCCTTTAAGGACCAGTCTTCATGTTTAATACATCCCTTTAAGGACCAGTCTTCATGTGTTTAATACATTTACACATCCCCTTTAAGGACCAGTCTTCATGTGTTTAATACATTTACACATCCCTTTAAGGACCAGTCTTCATGTGTTTAATACATTTCCACATCCCTTTAAGGATCAGTCTTCATGTGTTTAATACATTTACACATCCCCTTTAAGGACCAGTCTTCATGTGTTTAATACATCCCTTTAAGGACCAGTCTTCATGTGTTTAATACATCCCTTTAAGGACCAGTCTTCATGTGTTTAATACATCCCTTTAAGGATCAGTCTTCATGTGTTTAATACATCCCCCCTTTAAGGACCAGTCTTCATGTGTTTAATACATCCCTTTAAGGACCAGTCTTCATGTGTTTAATACATCCCCTTACACCAGTCTTCATGTTTTAATACATCCCTTTAAGGACCAGTCTTCATGTTTAATACATCCCTTTAAGGATCAGTCTTCATGTGATTAATACATCCCTTTAAGGACCAGTCTTCATGTGTTTAATACATTTACACATCCCCTTTAAGGACCAGTCTTCATGTGTTTAATACATCCCTTTAAGGATCAGTCTTCATGTGTTTAATACATTTACACATCCCCTTTAAGGACCAGTCTTCATGTGTTTAATACATTTACACATCCCCTTTAAGGACCAGTCTTCATGTGTTTAATACATCCCTTTAAGGACCAGTCTTCATGTGTTTAATACATCCCTTTAAGGACCAGTCTTCATGTGTTTAATACATCCCTTTAAGGACCAGTCTTCATGTGTTTAATACATCCCTTTAAGGACCAGTCTTCATGTGTTTAATACATCCCTTTAAGGACCAGTCTTCATGTGTTTAATACATCCCTTTAAGGACCAGTCTTCATGTGTTTAATACATCCCTTTAAGGATCAGTCTAATACATCCCTTTAAGGACCAGTCTTCATGTGTTTAATACATCTACACATCCCCTTTAAGGATCAGTCTTCATGTGTTTTAATACATCCCTTTAAGGACCAGTCTGTGGTTTTGTAAAAAGGACCATTCATCAATTTCAAAAAATATTGTGTCTCACACCAGCGATCTTTAAATGACTGATCCAACGCTCGAACCGCTGTCCACTTCCTGGAGGTCTAGTCTACCTGCTGTAGTAACCTACTGGGGGTCTAGTCTACCTGCTGTAGTAACCTACTGGAGGTCTAGTCTACCTGCTGTAGTAACCTACTGGGGGTCTAGTCTACCTGCTGTAGTAACCTACTGGGGGTCTAGTCTACCTGCTGTAGTAACCTACTGGAGGTCTAGTCTACCTCTACCTACTGGGGTCTGTCTACCTCCTGTAGTAACCTCCTGGGGGTCTAGTCTACCTACCGGCTGTCCAGCTGTCCACCTCCTGTAGTAACCTACTGGGGGTCTAGTCTACCTGCTGTAGTAACCTACTGGGGGTCTAGTCTACCTGCTGTAGTAACCTGGAGGTCTACCTCCTGTAGTAACCTACTGGGGGTCTAGTCTACCTGCTGTAGTAACCTACTGGAGGTCTAGTCTACCTCCTGTAGTAACCTACTGGGGGTCTAGTCTACCTCCTGTAGTAACCTACTGGGGGTCTAGTCTACCTGCTGAAGTAACCTACTGGGGGTCTAGTCTACCTGCTGTAGTAACCTACTGGGGGTCTAGTCTACCTGCTGAAGTAACCTACTGGGGGTCTAGTCTACCTCCTGTAGTAACCTACTGGAGGTCTAGTCTACCTCCTGTAGTAACCTACTGGAGGTCTAGTCTACCTCCTGTAGTAACCTCCTGTAGTAACCTACTGGAGGTCTAGTCTACCTCCTGTAGTAACCTCCTGGGGGTCTAGTCTACCTGCTGTCCACCTCCTGTAGTAACCTCCTGGGGGTCTAGTCTACCTGCTGTCCACCTCCTGTAGTAACCTACTGGGGGCCTAGTCTACCTGCTGTAGTAACCTACTGGGGGTCTAGTCTACCTGCTGTAGTAACCTACTGGGGGTCTAGTCTACCTGCTGAAGTAACCTACTAGGGGTCTAGTCTACCTCCTGTAGTAACCTACTGGGGGTCTAGTATACCTGCTGAAGTAACCTACTGGGGGTCTAGTCTACCTCCTGTAGTAATCTACTGGAGGTCTGGGTTACCTGCTGTAGTAACCTACTGGGGGTCTAGTCTACCTGCTGTAGTAACCTACTGGGGGTCTAGTCCACCTCCTGTAGTAACCTACTAGGGGTCTAGTCTACCTGCTGTAGTAACCTACTGGGGGTCTAGTCTACCTGCTGTAGTAACCTACTGGGGGTCTAGTCTACCTGCTGTAGTAACCTACTGGGGGTCTAGTCCACCTCCTGTAGTAACCTACTAGGGGTCTAGTCTACCTGCTGTCTACCTCCTGTAGTAACCTCCTGGGGGTCTAGTCTACCTGCTGTCCACCTCCTGTAGTAACCTACTGGGGGTCTAGTCTACCTGCTGTAGTAACCTACTGGGGGTCTAGTCTACCTGCTGTAGTAACCTACTGGGGGTCTAGTCTACCTGCTGTAGTAACCTACTGGGGGTCTAGTCTACCTCCTGTAGTAACCTACTGGGGGTCTAGTCTACCTCCTGTAGTAACCTACTGGGGGTCTAGTATACCTGCTGAAGTAACCTACTGGGGGTCTAGTCTACCTGCTGAAGTAACCTACTGGGGGTCTAGTCTACCTCCTGTAGTAACCTACTGGGGGTCTAGTCTACCTACTGGGGGTCTAGTCCACCTCCTGTAGTAACCTCCTGGAGGTCTGGGTTACCTGCTGTCCACCTCCTGTAGTAACCTACTGGGGGTCTAGTTCACCTCCTGTAGTAACCTACTGGAGGTCTAGTCCACCTCCTGTAGTAACCTCCTGGAGGTCTGGGTTACCTGCTGTCCACTGCAAACGGAAGTATTGGAGAATCGACTCTTGATGGACAGTGGAATGTTTCTTGGTCTGAAGTATAACACAGTATTTGCATTACATCTAAAAAATGATTTTATTTTCTGCTTAAAAATTAAATGTGAAAACCCATCCTGAAACATCTGCATCAAGGCAGAAATAAAAACACTTTTCTGACTAAAATATAGAAATAAACTTGCAAGTGTAACGGATGTGAAACGGCTAGCTTAGTTAGCGGTGGTTCTGGTGTAACGGATGTGAAACGGCTAGCTTAGTTAGCGGTGGTACTGGTGTAACGGATGTGAAACGGCTAGCTTAGTTAGCGGTGGTACTGGTGTAACGGATGTGAAACGGCTAGCTTAGTTAGCGGTGGTACTGGTGTAACGGATGTGAAACGGCTAGCTTAGTTAGCGGTGGTACTGGTGTAACGGATGTGAAACGGCTAGCTTAGTTAGCGGTGGTTCTGGTGTAACGGATGTGAAACGGCTAGCTTAGTTAGCGGTGGTTCTGGTGTAACGGATGTGAAACGGCTAGCTTAGTTAGCGGTGGTTCTGGTGTAACGGATGTGAAACGGCTAGCTTAGTTAGCGGTGGTTCTGGTGTAGGATTAAACGCTAGCTTAGTTAGGTGGTCTGGTGTAACGGATGTGAAACGGCTAGCTTAGTTAGCGGTGGTTCTGGTGTAACGGATGTGAAACGGCTAGCTTAGTTAGCGGTGGTGCTGGTGTAACGGATGTGAAACGGCTAGCTTAGTTAGCGGTGGTTCTGGTGTAACGGATGTGAAACGGCTAGCTTAGTTAGCGGTGGTTCTGGTGTAACGGATGTGAAACGGCTAGCTTAGTTAGCGGTGGTTCTGGTGTAACGGATGTGAAACGGCTAGCTTAGTTAGCGGTGGTTCTGGTGTAACGGATGTGAAACGGCTAGCTTAGTTAGCGGTGGTTCTGGTGTAACGGATGTGAAACGGCTAGCTTAGTTAGCGGTGGTGCTGGTGTAACGGATGTGAAACAGCTAGCTTAGTTAGCGGTGGTGCTGGTGTAATGGATGTGAAACGGCTAACCTAGTTAGCGTTGGTTCTGGTGTAACGGATGTGAAACGGCTAGCTTAGTTAGCGTTGGTACTGGTGTAACGGATGTGAAACGGCTAGCTTAGTTAGCGGTGGTTCTGGTGTAACGGATGTGAAACGGCTAGCTTAGTTAGCGGTGGTTCTGGTGTAACGGATGTGAAACGGCTAGCTTAGTTAGCGGTGTTCGCGCTAAATAGCGTTTCAATTGGTGACGTCACTTGCTCTGAGACCTTGAAGTAGTAGTTCCCTTTGCTCTGCAAGGGCTGCGGTTTTTGTGGAGCGATGGGTAACGATGCTTCGAGGGGTGACTGTTGTTGATGTGTGCAGAGGGACCCGGGTATGGGCGAGGGGACGGTCTAAAGTTATACTGTTACATTGTAAAAGAGAATCACATTTTATAGAGCAAGCGATCACAGATCAGATGGAATCCATCTCCCTGGGAAGGCCAGGGGAGAGCAAGATCGATCACAGATCAGCTGGTATCTCTAATGGCACTTCTCAGACCAAATGTGTAGAAGATGCTGTAACATAACTAACTGAAGCCCCCAAGTAATTAACCAAGACTTAAATTTCAATACAAATTTTAATTTCAAAGTTCTCAATGTTTTGACTGCTAAAAAGATAACGAAAGGAAAATAACAAGTGATGTTTGTCTCTTCATCAGTTATCCCCTGCTTGTACACCGCTTTCTCTGAAGAGTGCCCAAATTCCTTCTCTCCTTCCCTTTCTCCTTCCTCCCTTCCCTCCTCAAACAAGTGTGAGAAAGAACTGTGTGTGTGTTTATCAGACAGCCAAACATACAGTATATATATATGGCTTAAGTACATAATAGCCAAGTTTAAAACTATATAAAATAAACACACTGATGATAGAGAGACAGGAAGGAGGGGACAGAGAGAGACAGGAAGGAGGGGACAGAGAGAGAGACAGGAAGGAGGGGACAGAGAGAGAGACAGGAAGGAGGGGACAGAGAGAGAGACAGGAAGGAGGGGACAGAGAGAGAGACAGGAAGGAGAGGACAGAGAGAGAGACAGGAAGGAGGGGACAGAGAGAGAGACAGGAAGGAGAGGACAGAGAGAGAGACAGGAAGGAGAGGACAGAGAGAGAGACAGGAAGGAGAGGACAGAGAGAGAGACAGGAAGGAGAGGACAGAGAGAGAGGAAGGAGAGGACAGGAAGGGAAGGAGGACAGAGAGAGAGACAGGAAGGAGACAGAGACAGGAGAGAGAGAGAGACAGGAGGGGGACAGAGAGGAAGGAGGGGACAGAGAGAGACAGGAAGGAGGGGACAGAGAGAGACAGGAAGGAGGGACAGAGAGAGAGGAAGGAGGGGACAGAGAAAGGGGGACAGGAGGAAGGGGGACAGAGAGAGACAGGAAGGGGGACAGAGAGAGACAGGAAGGGGGACAGAGAGAGACAGGAAGGGGGGGACAGAGAGAGGAAGGAGGGGACAGAGAGAGACAGGAAGGAGGGGACAGAGGAGGAAGAGGCAGTATATCCTGGGGGGGAAATTTAATAAGCAACAACTTGTTTTGTCATCAAAACCAGATTAAAACGGTTTGGAAATATTTCTTTTCAAAACAACCGCTCCACAAAAGATAAAGAGCAACGAAAACAATGTTTGAGATTAAGACCCACATACAATGGAGAATCAGATCAGGACTACGAGAGAGAGAGAGAGAGAGAGAGAGAGAGAGAGAGAGAGAGAGAGAGAGAGAGAGAGAGAGAGAGAGAGAGAGGGTCTTGATCTGGGCTGCAGTGGTCTGCTGTTTACCTGAAACAAGAAGAGAGAGAGAGAGAGACCAATAGAGATTTAGCTGAAGAGAGAGAAAGAGAGAGTTTCTTTAGGGTCTTGATCTGGGCTGCAGTGGTCTGCTGTTTACCTGAAACAAGAAGAGAGGACCTTAGAGACCTGCACAGTACACACACACACACACACACACTCTATTATTCTATATAGCAACAAAACAATAGACAGTTTAATTTATTTAGCTGAAATGTGTAGGATCTGTCTCCCCTCACCTCACCAGGTCTAGGATCTGTCTCCCCTCACCTCACCAGGTCTAGGATCTGTCTCTCCTCACCTCACCAGGTCTAGGATCTGTCTCCCCTCACCTCACCAGGTCTAGGATCTGTCTCTCCTCACCTCACCAGGTCTAGGATCTGTCTCTCCTCACCTCACCAGGTCTAGGATCTGTCTCTCCTCACCTCACCAGGTCTAGGATCTGTCTCTCCTCAGGTCTAGGATCTGTCTCTCCTCACCTCACCAGGTCTAGGATCTGTCTCTCCTCACCAGGTCTCACCAGGTCTAGGATCTGTCTCTCCTCACCTCACCAGGTCTAGGATCTGTCTCCTCACCTCACCAGGTCTAGGATCTGTCTCTCCTCACCTCACCAGGTCTAGGATCTGTCTCTCCTCACCTCACCAGGTCTAGGATCTGTCTCTCCTCACCTCACCAGGTCTAGGATCTGTCTCTCCTCACCAGGTCTAGGATCACCAGGTCTAGGATCTGTCTCTCCTCACCTCACCAGGTCTAGGATCTGTCTCTCCTCACCTCACCAGGTCTAGGATCTGTCTCTCCTCACCTCACCAGGTCTAGGATCTGTCTCTCCTCACCTCACCAGGTCTAGGATCTGTCTCTCCTCACCTCACCAGGTCTAGGATCTGTCTCCCTCACCTCACCAGGTCTAGGATCTGTCTCCCCTCACCTCACCAGGTCTAGGATCTGTCTCTCCTCACCTCACCAGGTCTAGGATCTGTCTCTCCTCACCAGGTCTAGGATCTGTCTCTCCTCACCTCACCAGGTCTAGGATCTGTCTCTCCTCACCTCACCAGGTCTAGGATCTGTCTCTCCTCACCTCACCAGGTCTAGGATCTGTCTCTCCTCACCTCACCAGGTCTAGGATCTGTCTCTCCTCACCTCACCAGGTCTAGGATCTGTCTCTCCTCACCTCACCAGGTCTAGGATCTGTCTCTCCTCACCTCACCAGGTCTAGGATCTGTCTCTCCTCACCTCACCAGGTCTAGGATCTGTCTGTCTCCCTCACTCACCAGGTCTACTGTCTCACCAGGTCTAGGATCTGTCTCTCCTCACCTCACCAGGTCTGTCTCTCCTCACCTCACCAGGATCTGTCTCTCCACCTCACCAGGTCTAGGATCTGTCTCTCCTCACCTCACCAGGTCTAGGATCTGTCTCTCCTCACCTCACCAGGTCTAGGATCTGTCTCTCCTCACCTCACCAGGTCTAGGATCTGTCTCTCCTCACCTCACCAGGTCTAGGATCTGTCTCTCCTCACCTCACCAGGTCTAGGATCTGTCTCTCCTCTCACCAGGTCTAGGATCTGTCTCTCCTCACCTCACCAGGTCTAGGATCTGTCTCTCCTCACCTCACCAGGTCTAGGATCTGTCTCTCCTCACCTCACCAGGTCTAGGATCTGTCTCTCCTCTCACCAGGTCTAGGATCTGTCTCTCCTCACCTCACCAGGTCTAGGATCTGTCTCTCCTCACCTCACCAGGTCTAGGATCTGTCTCTCCTCACCTCACCAGGTCTAGGATCTGTCTCTCCTCACCTCACCAGGTCTAGGATCTGTCTCTCCTCACCTCACCAGGTCTAGGATCTGTCTCTCCTCACCTCACCAGGTCTAGGATCTGTCTCTCCTCACCTCACCAGGTCTAGGATCTGTCTCTCCTCACCTCACCAGGTCTAGGATCTGTCTCTCCTCACCTCACCAGGTCTAGGATCTGTCTCTCACCAGGTCTAGGTCTGTCTCTCCTCAGGAGGTCTGGATCTGTCTCTCCTCACCTCACCAGGTCTAGGATCTGTCTCTCCTCACCTCACCAGGTCTAGGATCTGTCTCTCCTCACCACCAGGTCTAGGATCTGTCTCTCCTCACCTCACCAGGTCTAGGATCTGTCTCTCCTCACCTCACCAGGTCTAGGATCTGTCTCTCCTCACCAGGTCACCAGGTCTAGGATCTGTCTCTCCTCACCTCACCAGGTCTAGGATCTGTCTCTCCTCACCTCACCAGGTCTAGGATCTGTCTCTCCTCACCTCACCAGGTCTAGGATCTGTCTCTCCTCACCTCACCAGGTCTAGGATCTGTCTCTCCTCACCTCACCAGGTCTAGGATCTGTCTCTCCTCACCTCACCAGGTCTAGGATCTGTCTCTCCTCACCTCACCAGGTCTAGGATCTGTCTCTCCTCACCTCACCAGGTCTAGGATCTGTCTCTCCTCACCTCACCAGGTCTAGGATCTGTCTCTCCTCACCTCACCAGGTCTAGGATCTGTCTCTCCTCACCTCACCAGGTCTAGGATCTGTCTCTCCTCACCTCACCAGGTCTAGGATCTGTCTCTCCTCACCTCACCAGGTCTAGGATCTGTCTCTCCTCACCTCACCAGGTCTAGGATCTGTCTCTCCTCACCTCACCAGGTCTAGGATCTGTCTCTCCTCACCTCACCAGGTCTAGGATCTGTCTCTCCTCACCTCACCAGGTCTAGGATCTGTCTCTCCTCACCTCACCAGGTCTAGGATCTGTCTCTCCTCACCTCACCAGGTCTAGGATCTGTCTCTCCTCACCTCACCAGGTCTAGGATCTGTCTCCTCACCTCACCAGGTCTAGGATCTGTCTCTCCTCACCTCACCAGGTCTAGGATCTGTCTCTCCTCACCTCACCAGGTCTAGGATCTGTCTCTCCTCACCTCACCAGGTCTAGGATCTGTCTCTCACCTCACCTCACCAGGTCTAGGATCTGTCTCTCCTCACCTCACCAGGTCTAGGATCTGTCTCTCCTCACCTCACCAGGTCTAGGATCTGTCTCTCCTCACCTCACCAGGTCTAGGATCTGTCTCTCCTCACCTCACCAGGTCTAGGATCTGTCTCTCCTCACCTCACCAGGTCTAGGATCTGTCTCCCCTCTGCAGATCTAGGATCTGTCTCTCCTCACCTCACCAGGTCTAGGATCTGTCTCCCCTCTGCAGATCTAGGATCTGTCTCTCCTCACCTCTGCAGGTCTAGGATCTGCGTCACATCCTCAGCTTTAGGGATCTTGATGGAGTTTGGCTCCCCCGAGGGGGCGGAGTCCTGGGCAGGTGCCGCCCTCTTCCTGCCTTTGCCTGCCCCTCCTTCCTTCTCATTGGCCAGAGGGGAGGGTATGGCCTTGGGGGCGTCCGCGGCGAGGTTTGGGGATGGTTGACACACCTGTGGTGAGGTCAGAGGTCACTGTGTCCTCCTGAGAGAGAGAGGAGAGGATGTGAAGTTTTAAAAATATACAAAATTAGAGAAGGAAAAAATATGAGGTTTCACAGGGTTAAATGAACTAATGAGGGGTCAGTTTAGGGGGCCTGAGGGGTCAGTTTAGGGGGTCTGAGGGGTCCGTTTAGGTGGTCTGAGGGGACAGTTTAGGGGTCTGAGGGGAGTTTAGTCTGAGGGGGACAGTTTATGGGGTCTGAGGGGTCAGTTCAGGGGGTCTGAGGGGTCAGTTTAGGGGGTCTGAGGGGTCAGTTTAGGTGGTCTGTTTAGGTCTGAGGGGTCAGTTTAGGTGGTCTGAGGGGTCAGTTTAGGTGGTCTGAGGGGTCAGTTTAGGTCAGGAGGAATCAAAGACCTTTCCTTCTCTCTCACCTTCCCGTCGTCCGTCTTGGTGATAACAGGGTTCTCTTCATTCTCTCTCGCCCCGCCCTCTGACGACTCCGTCACAACATCCCTACAGGACAGGAAGGGGATTAACATCAACAGGAAGTTTGAGTTTAGGCGTATGTCTATATTAATGGTTTGTGTTCAGGTGTAAAAATGTTTTATTTTATTATTATAGTGTCATGCTTCTTCTAGGAGGCCTAGCCCGCAGGAGGAGGACTAGCCCGCAGGAGGAGAAGGAGGACTAGCCCGCAGGAGGAGGAGGAGGACTAGCCCGCAGGAGGAGGACTAGCCCGCAGGAGGAGGACTAGCCCGCAGGAGAAGGACTAGCCCGCAGGAGGAGGAGGACTAGCCCGCAGGAGGACTAGCCCGCAGGAGGACTAGCCCGCAGGAGGACTAGCCCGCAGGAGGAGGAGGACTAGCCCGCAGGAGGACTAGGCAGGAGGACTAGCCCGCAGGAGGACTAGCCCGCAGGAGGACTAGCCCGCAGGAGGACTAGCCCGCAGGAGGACTAGCCCTAGCCCGCAGGAGGACTAGCCCTAGCCCGCAGGAGAGGAGGCCTAGCCCGCAGGAGAGGAGGCCTAGCCCGCAGGAGAGGAGGCCTAGCCCGTAGGAGGTACATGGCCTCTAGCCCGCAGACAGTACATGGCCTCTCCTCAACCAGACAGTGCATGGCCTCTCCTCTTCATCTCTCCTAAATCAGACAGTGCATGGCGGTCTGAAGGTGTGTTACCTGGTCTTGGTAACAGGAGAGCTGGGCTGGGAGTGGGTACTGGTGTTGCTGTCTGAGCCGGTGGTCTTGTTGTAGACTCTCCTACCTGGCACCGTCAGAGTCTTATTCACTGTAGACAAGACAGGAGATGGCTTTGGCTGGGGAGAGGAGGGGGAGAGAGAGAGAGAGAGAGAGAGAGAGAGGAGGGGGAGAGAGGAGGAGGGGGGGGAGAGGAGGGGGGGAGAGAGAGAGAGAGAGGGGGAGAGAGGAGGAGAGAGGAGGGGGGGGGGAGGGGGGGAGAGAGAGAGAGAGGGGGGCATAGAGAGAGAGAGGAGGGGGCATAGAGAGAGAGAGAGAGAGGGGGGGCAAAGACAGAGAGAGAGAGGGAGCAAAGAGAGAGAGAGAGAGAGAGGGGGGGGGGCATAGACAGAGAGAGAGAGGGAGCAAAGAGAGAGAGAGAGAGAGAGGGGGGGCATAGAGAGAGAAGGGGCAAAGAGAGAGAGAGAGGGCAAAGACAGAGAGAGAGAGAGAGCAAAGAGAGAGAGAGAGAGAGAGCAAAGAGAGAGAGAGAGCAAAGAGAGAGAGAGAGCAAAGAGAGAGAGAGAGCAAGAGAGAAAGAGAGAGAGAGAGAGAGAGAGAGAAAAGAGAGAGAGAGAAAGAGAGAGAGAGAGAGAGAGAGAGAGAGAGAGAGAGAGAGAGAGAGAGAGAGAGAGAGAGAGAGAGAGAGAGAGAGAGAGAGAGAGAGAGAGAGAGAGAGAGAGAGAGAGAGAGAGAGAGAGAGAGAGAGAGGCAAAGATATAATCTAGATATTATACAGGTACATAGAACAGGTTATTAAGATATAATCTAGATATTGTACATAGAACAGGTTATTAAGATATAATCTAGATATTATACAGAATAGAACAGATTTTAAAGATATAATCTAGATATTATACAGGTACATAGAACAGGTTATTAAGATATAATCTAGATATTATACAGGTACATAGAACAGGTTATTAAAGATATAATCTAGATATTATACAGGTACATAGAACAGGTTATTAAGATATAATCTAGATATTATACAGGTACATAGAACAGATTTTA
>NW_024608721.1:0-15000 GCF_018296145.1 Oncorhynchus tshawytscha | reverse complement strand
ATATACTGGCTGAATGGGTCTATAGTCAGTTAACATACTGGCTGAATGGGTCTATAGTCAGTTAATATACTGGCTGAATGGGTCTATAGTCAGTTAATATACTGGCTGAATGGGTCTATAGTCAGTTAATATACTGGCTGAATGGGTCTATAGTCAGATAACATACTGGCTGAATGGGTCTATAGTCAGATAACATACTGGCTGAATGGGTCTATAGTCAGATAATATACTGGCTGAATGGGTCTATAGTCAGTTAATATACTGGCTGAATGGGTCTATAGTCAGTTAATATACTGGCTGAATGGGTCTATAGTCAGATAACATACTGGCTGAATGGGTCTATAGTCAGATAACATACTGGCTGAATGGGTCTATAGTCAGTTAACATACTGGCTGAATGGGTCTATAGTTAACATACTGGCTGAATGGGTCTATAGTCAGTTAACATACTGGCTGAATGGGTCTATAGTCAGTTAATATACTGGCTGAATGGGTCTATAGTCAGTTAACATACTGGCTGAATGGGTCTATAGTCAGATAATATACTGGCTGAATGGGTCTATAGTCAGATAATATACTGGCTGAATGGGTCTATAGTCAGTTAACATACTGGCTGAATGGGTCTATAGTCAGATAATATACTGGCTGAATGGGTCTATAGTCAGTTAACATACTGGCTGAATGGGTCTATAGTTAACCTACTGGCTGAATGGGTCTATAGTTAACCTACTGGCTGAATGGGTCTATAGTCAGTTAACATACTGGCTGAATGGGTCTATAGTCAGATAACATACTGGCTGAATGGGTCTATAGTCAGATAACATACTGGCTGAATGGGTCTATAGTTAATATACTGGCTGAATGGGTCTATAGTCAGTTAATATACTGGCTGAATGGGTCTATAGTCAGTTAACATACTGGCTGAATGGGTCTATAGTCAGATAACATACTGGCTGAATGGGTCTATAGTCAGATAACATACTGGCTGAATGGGTCTATAAGTCAGTTAATATACTGGCTGAATGGGTCTATAGTCAGTTAATATACTGGCTGAATGGGTCTATAGTCAGTTAATATACTGGCTGAATGGGTCTATAGTCAGTTAATATACTGGCTGAATGGGTCTATAGTCAGTTAATATACTGGCTGAATGGGTCTATAGTCAGTTAATATACTGGCTGAATGGGTCTGGCTGAATGGGTCTACAGTCAGTTAATATACTGGCTGAATGGGTCTATAGTCAGTTAATATACTGGCTGAATGGGTCTATAGTCAGTTAACATACTGGCTGAATGGGTCTATAGTCAGTTAATATACTGGCTGAATGGGTCTGGCTGAATGGGTCTACAGTCAGTTAATATACTGGCTGAATGGGTCTATAGTCAGTTAGCATACTGGCTGAATGGGTCTATAGTCAGATAACATACTGGCTGAATGGGTCTGGCTGAATGGGTCTACAGTCAGTTAATATACTGGCTGAATGGGTCTATAGTCAGTTAATATACTGGCTGAATGGGTCTATAGTCAGTTAATATACTGGCTGAATGGGTCTATAGTCAGTTAATATACTGGCTGAATGGGTCTATAGTCAGTTAATATACTGGCTGAATGGGTCTATAGTCAGATAACATACTGGCTGAATGGGTCTATAGTCAGTTAATATACTGGCTGAATGGGTCTATAGTCAGATAACATACTGGCTGAATGGGTCTATAGTCAGTTAACATACTGGCTGAATGGGTCTATAGTCAGTTAACATACTGGCTGAATGGGTCTATAGTCAGATAATATACTGGCTGAATGGGTCTATAGTCAGTTAATATACTGGCTGAATGGGTCTATAGTTAATATACTGGCTGAATGGGTCTATAGTCAGTTAATATACTGGCTGAATGGGTCTGGCTGAATGGGTCTACAGTCAGTTAATATACTGGCTGAATGGGTCTATAGTCAGTTAATATACTGGCTGAATGGGTCTATAGTCAGTTAATATACTGGCTGAATGGGTCTATAGTCAGTTAACATACTGGCTGAATGGGTCTATAGTCAGATAACATACTGGCTGAATGGGTCTATAGTCAGTTAATATACTGGCTGAATGGGTCTATAGTCAGTTAATATACTGGCTGAATGGGTCTATAGTCAGTTAATATACTGGCTGAATGGGTCTATAGTCAGTTAATATACTGGCTGAATGGGTCTATAGTCAGTTAACATACTGGCTGAATGGGTCTATAGTCAGTTAACCTACTGGCTGAATGGGTCTATAGTCAGTTAATATACTGGCTGAATGGGTCTATAGTCAGTTAATATACTGGCTGAATGGGTCTATAGTCAGTTAATATACTGGCTGAATGGGTCTATAGTCAGTTAATATACTGGCTGAATGGGTCTGTCAGTTAATATACTGGCTGAATGGGTCTATAGTTAACATACTGGCTGAATGGGTCTATAGTCAGTTAATATACTGGCTGAATGGGTCTATAGTCAGATAATATACTGGCTGAATGGGTCTATAGTCAGATAATATACTGGCTGAATGGGTCTATAGTCAGTTAATATACTGGCTGAATGGGTCTATAGTCAGTTAATATACTGGCTGAATGGGTCTATAGTCAGATAATATACTGGCTGAATGGGTCTATAGTCAGTTAATATACTGGCTGAATGGGTCTATAGTCAGATAATATACTGGCTGAATGGGTCTATAGTCAGTTAATATACTGGCTGAATGGGTCTATAGTCAGTTAATATACTGGCTGAATGGGTCTATAGTCAGATAATATACTGGCTGAATGGGTCTATAGTCAGATAATATACTGGCTGAATGGGTCTATAGTCAGATAATATACTGGCTGAATGGGTCTATAGTCAGATAATATACTGGCTGAATGGGTCTATAGTCAGTTAATATACTGGCTGAATGGGTCTATAGTCAGATAATATACTGGCTGAATGGGTCTATAGTCAGTTAATATACTGGCTGAATGGGTCTATAGTCAGATAATATACTGGCTGAATGGGTCTATAGTCAGTTAATATACTGGCTGAATGGGTCTATAGTCAGTTAATATACTGGCTGAATGGGTCTATAGTCAGTTAATATACTGGCTGAATGGGTCTATAGTCAGTTAATATACTGGCTGAATGGGTCTATAGTCAGTTAATATACTGGCTGAATGGGTCTATAGTCAGTTAACATACTGGCTGAATGGGTCTATAGTCAGTTAATATACTGGCTGAATGGGTCTATAGTCAGTTAACATACTGGCTGAATGGGTCTATAGTCAGTTAACATACTGGCTGAATGGGTCTATAGTCAGTTAATATACTGGCTGAATGGGTCTATAGTCAGTTAATATACTGGCTGAATGGGTCTATAGTCAGTTAATATACTGGCTGAATGGGTCTATAGTCAGTTAATATACTGGCTGAATGGGTCTATAGTCAGTTAATATACTGGCTGAATGGGTCTATAGTCAGATAATATACTGGCTGAATGGGTCTATAGTCAGTTAACATACTGGCTGAATGGGTCTATAGTCAGTTAATATACTGGCTGAATGGGTCTATAGTCAGTTAATATACTGGCTGAATGGGTCTATAGTCAGTTAACATACTGGCTGAATGGGTCTATAGTCAGTTAATATACTGGCTGAATGGGTCTATAGTCAGTTAATATACTGGCTGAATGGGTCTATAGTCAGATAATATACTGGCTGAATGGGTCTATAGTCAGTTAACATACTGGCTGAATGGGTCTATAGTCAGTTAATATACTGGCTGAATGGGTCTATAGTCAGATAATATACTGGCTGAATGGGTCTATAGTCAGTTAATATACTGGCTGAATGGGTCTATAGTCAGTTAATATACTGGCTGAATGGGTCTATAGTCAGTTAATATACTGGCTGAATGGGTCTATAGTCAGTTAATATACTGGCTGAATGGGTCTATAGTCAGTTAATATACTGGCTGAATGGGTCTATAGTCAGTTAATATACTGGCTGAATGGGTCTATAGTCAGATAATATACTGGCTGAATGGGTCTATAGTCAGTTAACATACTGGCTGAATGGGTCTATAGTCAGTTAATATACTGGCTGAATGGGTCTATAGTCAGTTAATATACTGGCTGAATGGGTCTATAGTCAGATAACATACTGGCTGAATGGGTCTATAGTCAGATAACATACTGGCTGAATGGGTCTATAGTCAGATAACATACTGGCTGAATGGGTCTATAGTCAGTTAATATACTGGCTGAATGGGTCTATAGTCAGTTAATATACTGGCTGAATGGGTCTATAGTCAGATAACATACTGGCTGAATGGGTCTATAGTCAGATAACATACTGGCTGAATGGGTCTATAGTCAGATAATATACTGGCTGAATGGGTCTATAGTCAGTTAATATACTGGCTGAATGGGTCTATAGTCAGTTAACATACTGGCTGAATGGGTCTATAGTCAGTTAATATACTGGCTGAATGGGTCTATAGTCAGATAATATACTGGCTGAATGGGTCTATAGTCAGATAACATACTGGCTGAATGGGTCTATAGTCAGTTAATATACTGGCTGAATGGGTCTATAGTCAGATAATATACTGGCTGAATGGGTCTATAGTCAGATAATATACTGGCTGAATGGGTCTATAGTCAGTTAACATACTGGCTGAATGGGTCTATAGTCAGTTAATATACTGGCTGAATGGGTCTATAGTCAGTTAATACTGGCTGAATGGGTCTATAGTCAGTTAATATACTGGCTGAATGGGTCTGGCTGTGGGTCGTCAGGACACCGTGTGTGTGTACCTCGTTAGCCTTCGGGTCGTCAGGGACACTGTGTGTGTGTACCTCGTTAGCCTTCGGGTCGTCAGGACACTGTGTGTGTGTGTACCTCGTTAGCCTTCGGGTCGTCAGGACACTGTGTGTGGGTCGTCAGGACACTGTGTGTGTGTACCTCATTAGCCTTCGGGTCGTCAGGACACTGTGTGTGTGTGTGTGTACCTCGTTAGCCTTCGGGTCGTCAGGACACTGTGTGTGTGTGTGTACCTCGTTAGCCTTCGGGTCGTCAGGACACTGTGTGTGTGTACCGTCAGGACACTGTGTGTGTGTGTGTGTACCTCATTAGCCTTCGGGTCGTCAGGACACTGTGTGTGTGTGTGTGTGTACCTCGTTAGCCTTCGGGTCGTCAGGACACTGTGTGTGTGTGTACCTCGTTAGCCTTCGGGTCGTCAGGACACTGTGTGTGTGTGTGTGTGTACCTCGTTAGCCTTCGGGTCGTCAGGACACTGTGCGTCTTTGGTCTGCTTGATGTTCTCCACCATTTTCCTCAGGAAGGCGTGACTGTTGTTCTCATTCTGCACCATCAACACCTCTAGCATGAACCACAGACACCTACACACACACACACACACACACACACACACACACACACCCATCAGAAATACTATGTTCGTGTGTGTAAGTCTGGTTTAGGAGAGATGAAGAGGAGAGATGAAGAGGAGAGGCCCTGTACTGTCTGGTTTAGGAGAGATGAAGAGGAGAGGCCATCTACTGTCTAATTGAGGAGAGATGAAGAGGAGAGGCCATGTACTGTCTGGTTTAGGAGAGATGAAGAGGAGAGGCCATGTACTGTCTGGTTTAGGAGAGATGAAGAGGAGAGGCCATGTACTGTCTGGTTTAGGAGAGATGAAGAGGAGAGGCCATGTACTGTCTGGTTTAGGAGAGATGAAGAGGAGAGGCCATGTACTGTCTGGTTTAGGAGAGATGAAGAGGAGAGGCCATGTACTGTCTGGTTTAGGAGAGATGAAGAGGAGAGGCCATGTACTGTCTGGTTTAGGAGAGATGAAGAGGAGAGGCCGTGTACTGTCTGGTTTAGGAGAGATGAAGAGGAGAGGCCATGTACTGTCTGATTGAGGAGAGATGAAGAGGAGAGGCCATGTACTGTCTGGTTTAGGAGAGATGAAGAGGAGAGGCCGTGTACTGTCTGGTTTAGGAGAGATGAAGAGGAGAGGCCATGTACTGTCTGGTTTAGGAGAGATGAAGAGGAGAGGCCATGTACTGTCTGGTTTAGGAGAGATGAAGAGGAGAGGCCATGTACTGTCTGGTTTAGGAGAGATGAAGAGGAGAGGCCATGTACTGTCTGGTTTAGGAGAGATGAAGAGGAGAGGCCGTGTACTGTCTGGTTTAGGAGAGATGAAGAGGAGAGGCCGTGTACTGTCTGGTTTAGGAGAGATGAAGAGGAGAGGCCATGTACTGTCTGGTTTAGGAGAGATGAAGAGGAGAGGCCATGTACTGTCTGGTTTAGGAGAGATGAAGAGGAGAGGCCGTGTACTGTCTGGTTTAGGAGAGATGAAGAGGAGAGGCCATGTACTGTCTGGTTTAGGAGAGATGAAGAGGAGAGGCCATGTACTGTCTGGTTTAGGAGAGATGAAGAGGAGAGGCCATGTACTGTCTGGTTTAGGAGAGATGAAGAGGAGAGGCCATGTACTGTCTGGTTTAGGAGAGATGAAGAGGAGAGGCCATGTACTGTCTGGTTTAGGAGAGATGAAGAGGAGAGGCCATGTACTGTCTGATTGAGGAGAGATGAAGAGGAGAGGCCCTGTACTGTCTGGTTTAGGAGAGATGAAGAGGAGAGGCCATGTACTGTCTGATTGAGGAGAGATGAAGAGGAGAGGCCCTGTACTGTCTGATTTAGGAGAGATGAAGAGGAGAGGCCATGTACTGTCTGATTGAGGAGAGATGAAGAGAGGCCCTGTACTGTCTGATTTAGGAGAGATGAAGAGGAGAGGCCATGTACTGTCTGGTTTAGGAGAGATGAAGAGGAGAGGCCATGTACTGTCTGGTTTAGGAGAGATGAAGAGGAGAGGCCATGTACTGTCTGGTTTAGGAGAGATGAAGAGGAGAGGCCATGTACTGTCTGGTTTAGGAGAGATGAAGAGGAGAGGCCATGTACTGTCTGGTTTAGGAGAGATGAAGAGGAGAGGCCATGTACTGTCTGGTTTAGGAGAGATGAAGAGGAGAGGCCATGTACTGTCTGGTTTAGGAGAGATGAAGAGGAGAGGCCATGTACTGTCTGGTTTAGGAGAGATGAAGAGGAGAGGCCATGTACTGTCTGGTTTAGGAGAGATGAAGAGGAGAGGCCATGTACTGTCTGGTTTAGGAGAGATGAAGAGGAGAGGCCATGTACTGTCTGATTTAGGAGAGATGAAGAGGAGAGGCCATGTACTGTCTGATTTAGGAGAGATGAAGAGGAGAGGCCATGTACTGTCTAATTTAGGAGAGATGAAGAGGAGAGGCCGTGTACTGTCTGGTTTAGGAGAGATGAAGAGGAGAGGTAATGTTTGTTCATGTGTGTGTGTGTGTGTGTGTGTCTGTCTGTCTGTGTGTGTACACTCACTCCTTGAGGTCTCGCAGCTGTTCAAAGTCCTGTGGCTTGGTGAAGTCTGGGTCATGAGCCAACAGGTGGATCATATAAGGAACCACATACTCTGGTAGGAGAGACATCATCTTATCTATAGAGGGAGAGGAGGAGAGGAGAGGAGGAGAGGAGGGAGGAGAAGAGAGGAGGAGAGGAGGAGAGGAGAGGGGGGGAGAGGGGGGAGAAAGGAGGAGGAGAGGAGAGGGGGAGAGAGGGGGAGAAAGGAGGAGAGGAGGGGAGAAAGGAGGAGAGGTGGAGAGAGGAGGAGAGGGGGAGAGGAGGGGAGGGGGAGGGGAGGGGGGGGAGGAGGGGAGAGGGGGAGGAGGAGAGAGGGGGAGGAGGGGAGAGGGGGAGGAGGAGAGAGGGGGAGAGAGGAGAGAGGAGGAGGGAGAGGGAGGAGAGAGGAGGAGGGAGAGGGAGGAGAAAGGAGGAGAGGAGAGGGGTGTAGGGAGAAGCAGGGGAGAGGAGAGTGGAGGAGGGAGAAGGAGAAAGGAGGGGAGGAGGGGAGAGGGGGGAGGAGGAGAGAGGGGGAGGAGGGGAGGGGGAGATAGGAGGAGAGGAGGGAGAGGGAGGGGAGAGTGGAGGAGGGAGAAGGAGAAAGGAGGGGAGGAGGGAGAAGGAGAGAGGAGGGGGAGGAGGGAGAAGGAGGGGAGAGGAGACAGGGGAGGAGGGACTTAGTAAGATTTCTGTACTGATGTATTAACAGTGGGGTTGAGTCGTGTCCTGATGTATTAACAGTGGGGTTGAGTCGTGTCTTGATGTATTAACAGTGGGGTTGAGTCGTGGGGTTGAGTCGTGTCCTGATGTATTAACAGTGGGGTTGAGTCGTGTCCTGATGTATTAACAGTGGGGTTGAGTCGTGTCCTGATGTATTAACAGTGGGGTTGAGTGGGGTTGGGTTAGTGGGGTTGAGTCGTGTCCTGATGTATTAACAGTGGGGTTGAGTCATGTCCTGATGTATTAACAGTGGGGTTGAGTCAGTGGGGTTAGGTCGTGTCCTGATGTATTAACAGTGGGGTTGAGTCGTGTCCTGATGTATTAACAGTGGGGTTGAGTATTAACAGTGGGGTTGAGTCCTGATGTATTAACAGTGGGGTTGAGTCGTGTCCTGATGTATTAACAGTGGGGTTGAGTCGTGTCCTGATGTATTAACAGTGGGGTTGAGTCGTGTCCTGATGTATTAACAGTGGGGTTGAGTCGTGTCCTGATGTATTAACAGTGGGGTTGAGTCGTGTCCTGATGTATTAACAGTGGGGTTGAGTCGTGTCCTGATGTATTAACAGTGGGGTTGAGTCGTGGGGTTGAGTCGTGTCCTGATGTATTAACAGTGGGGTTGAGTCGTGTCCTGATGTATTAACAGTGGGGTTGAGTCGTGTCCTGATGTATTAACAGTGGGGTTGAGTCGTGTTCTGATGTATTAACAGTGGGGTTGAGTCGTGTCCTGATGTATTAACAGTGGGGTCGAGTCGTGTCCTGATGTATTAACAGTGGGGTCGAGTCGTGTCCTGATGTATTAACAGTGGGGTTGAGTCGTGTCCTGATGTATTAACAGTGGGGTTGAGTCGTGTCCTGATGTATTAACAGTGGGGTTGAGTCGTGTTCTGATGTATTAACAGTGGGGTTGAGTCGTGTCCTGATGTATTAACAGTGGGGTTGAGTCGTGTCCTGATGTATTAACAGTGGGGTTGAGTCGTGTCCTGATGTATTAACAGTGGGGTTGAGTCGTGTCCTGATGTATTAACAGTGGGGTTGAGTCGTGGGGTTGAGTCGTGTCCTGATGTATTAACAGTGGGGTTGAGTCGTGTCCTGATGTATTAACAGTGGGGTTGAGTCGTGTCCTGATGTATTAACAGTGGGGCCGAGTCGTGTCCTGATGTATTAACAGTGGGGTTGAGTCGTGTCCTGATGTATTAACAGTGGGGTTGAGTCATGTCCTTATGTATTATCAGTGGGGTTCAGTCGTGGGGTTGAGTCGTGTCCTGATGTATTAACAGTGGGGTTGAGTCGTGTCCTGATGTATTAACAGTGGGGTTGAGTCGTGGGGTTGAGTCGTGTTCTGATGTATTAACAGTGGGGTTGAGTCGTGGGGTTGAGTCGTGTTCTGATGTATTAACAGTGGGGTTGAGTCGTGTCCTGATGTATTAACAGTGGGGTTGAGTCGTGTCCTGATGTATTAACAGTGGGGTTGAGTCGTGTTCTGATGTATTAACAGTGGGGTTGAGTCGTGTCCTGATGTATTAACAGGGGTTGTTGTTACGGTCCGGTTCACTAACCGTGGGCCAGGGGTTGTTGTTACGGTCCGGTTCACTAACCGTGGGCCAGGGGTTGTTGTTACGGTCCGGTTCACTAACCGTGGGCCAGGGGTTGTTGTTACGGTCCGGTTCACTAACCGTGGGCCAGGGGTTGTTGTTACGGTCCGGTTCACTAACCGTGGGCCAGGGGGTTGTTGTTACGGTCCGGTTCACTAACCGTGGGTCAGGGGTTGTTGTTACGGTCCGGTTCACTAACCGTGGGTCAGGGGTTGTTGTTACGGTCCGGTTCACTAACCGTGGGTCAGGGGTTGATGTGTGGTCATGTTACGGTCCGGTTCACTAACCGTGGGCCAGGGGGTTGATGTTACGGTCCGGTTCACTAACCGTGGGTCAGGGGTTGATGTTACGGTCCGGTTCACTAACCGTGGGTCAGGGGTTGATGTGTGGTAATGTTACGGTCCACTAACCGTGGGCCAGGGGTTGATGTTACGGTCCGGTTCACTAACCGTGGGTCAGGGGTTGATGTGTGGTCATGTTACGGTCCGGTTCACTAACCGTGGGCCAGGGGTTGATGTGTGGTCATGTTACGGTCCGGTTCACTAACCGTGGGTCAGGGGTTGATGTGTGGTAATGTTACGGTCCGGTTCACTAACCGTGGGCCAGGGGTTGTTGTTACGGTCCGGTCCACTAACCGTGGGCCAGGGGTTGATGTGGTGGTCATGTTTACGGTCCACTAACCGTGGGCCAGGGGTTGATGTTACGGTCCGGTTCACTAACCGTGGGTCAGGGGTTGATGTGTGGTCATGTTACGGTCCGGTTCACTAACCGTGGGCCAGGGGTTGTTGTTGATGAATTCCCGTCTGATACTGATGTTCTTGAGCAGACACTGTCTGGCGTGGGCCCTCCTCTCCTTGACCGGGTCTTTGGCACACAGCGAGAAGACGGCCAGGTACTCTAATGGGAGGAGCAGCTTGACCAGAGCCAGGTGTAACTTCTGGGCAAAGATCTGACGCACCTGGTAACACTCATCCTGCAGGAGACCACAGAACACTTCAAGGACAGAACACTTCAAGGACAGAACACTTCAAGGACGGAACACTTCAACGACGGAACACTTCAACGACGGAACACTTCAACGACGGAACACTTCAACGACGGAACACTTCAACGACGGAACACTTCAACGACGGAACACTTCAACGACGGAACACTTCAAGGACAGAACACTTCAAGGACAGAACACTTCAAGGACAGAACACTTCAAGGACAGAACACTTCAAGGACAGAACACTTCAAGGACAGAACACTTCAAGGACAGAACACTTCAACGACATGGACAGAACACTTCAAGGACAGAACACTTCAAGGACAGAACACTTCAAGGACAGAACACTTCAAGGACAGAACACTTCAACAACAAGGACAGAACACTTCAAGGACAAGGACAGAACACTTCAACAACAAGGACAGAACACTTCAAGGACAAGGACAGAACACTTCAACAACAAGGACAGAACACTTCAAGGACAAGGACAGAACACTTCAAGGACAAGGACAGAACACTTCAAGGACAGAACACTTCAACAACAAGGACAGAACACTTCAACAGAACAAGGACAGAACACTTCAACGACAAGGACAGAACACTTCAAGGACAAGGACAGAACACTTCAAGGACAAGGACAGAACACTTCAAGGACAAGGACAGAACACTTCAAGGACAAGGACAGAACACTTCAAGGACAAGGACAGAACACTTCAAGGACAGAACACTTCAAGGACAGAACACTTCAAGGACAGAACACTTCAAGGACAGAACACTTCAACAACAAGGACAGAAAACACAGAAATGTTTCCTAAAGTCCCACCCTGACAGAAATGTTTTCTAAAGTCCCACCCTGACAGAAACGTGTCCTAAAGTCCCCCGACAGACAGTCTTACAGAAACGTTTCCTAAAGTCCCACCCTGACAGAAACCTTTCCTAAAGTCCCACCCTGACAGAAATGTGTCCTAAAGTCCCACCCTGACAGAAACGTTTCCTAAAGTCCCACCCTGACAGAAATGTTTCCTAAAGTCCCACCCTGACAGAAACGTGTCCTAAAGTCCCACCCCGACAGACAGTCTTACAGAAATGTGTCCTAAAGTCCCACCCTGACAGAAACGTGTCCTAAAGTCCCACCCCGACAGACAGTCTTACAGAAACGTGTCCTAAAGTCCCACCCAGACAGACAGTCTTACAGAAATGTGTCCTAAAGTCCCACCCCGACAGAAACCTTTCCTAAAGTCCCACCCTGAGAGAAACGTGTCCTAAAGTCCCACCCTGACAGAAATGTTTCCTTAAAGTCCCACCCTGACAGAAACGTGTCCTAAAGTCCCACCCTGACAGAAACGTGTCCTAAAGTCCCACCCTGACAGAAACGTGTCCTAAAGTCCCACCCTGACAGAAATGTTTCCTTAAAGTCCCACCCTGACAGAAACGTGTCCTAAAGTCCCACCCCGACACACAGTCTTACGTTGATAACCAGCCCACAGAGCTGGAACTGTTCCGGTGTGATGATGTCATGGTAAACCGGTTCCTGGGCCAGCTTCATGATGGCTCCTCCTGCTGCCAGACGCAGACGAGACATGTCTGACTTACTGCGGGAGGAAGAGGAGGAAGAGGAGAAAGAGATGAGTAATGAGCATGAATTACTATTTTGTAACCTATCCCCCCCTCCCCAAAATGCAGTTAGCCTGACCGCTTAACCAACGACCTCTAATCCCTAACCTTCAACACCTGACCCAGAGGTCTCCCTCTGAGACCAGCATGGCTGACCTCTGACCTCTACATACCTGATATTTTTCTGTTCTGTGAGGTCTCCCTCTGAGACCAGCGTTGTTGACCTCTGACCTCTACATACCTGATCTTTTTCTGTTCTGTGAGGTCTCCCTCTGAGACCAGCATGGCGGACAGCAGTCGGAGGGTGGAGTTGGCCGATTTAGACTGATTGTTCTTCATACCGAGGAGCCAACGCACCAACAGCTTAATGGCCTGCACCTGGGGAGGAGAGACGGAGAGAGGCATTCTACTCCTGGGGAGGACAGAGATAGGGAGAGGAGAGTAACTCAGTTGGTAGAGCATAGTGCTTGAAATTGCCAGGGTTATGGGTTTGAGTCCCACTGGGGACCCGTGTGGGGGAAAGTATTATAAAAGAGAGAAGCAGAGGAGAGCGAGGGACAGAGAGAGAGGGACAGAAAGAGAGAGGAGGAGAGCGAGGGACAGAGAGAGAGAGGAGGAGAGCGAGGGACAGAAAGAGAGAGGAGGAGAGCGAGGGACAGAAAGAGAGAGGAGGAGAGCGAGGGACAGAAAGAGAGAGGAGGAGAGGCGGAGGACAGAAAGAGAGAGGAGGAGAGCGAGGGACAGAAAGAGAGAGGAGGAGAGCGAGGGACAGAAAGAGAGGGAGGGAGAGCGAGGGACAGAAAGAGAGAGGAGGAGAGCGAGGGACAGAAAGAGAGAGGAGGAGAGCGAGGGACAGAAAGAGAGAGGAGGAGAGCGAGGGACAGAAAGAGAGAGGAGGAGAGTATAGAGGGTTACAGAAAGAGTAGAGGAGGGAGAGATATGAGGGACAGAAAGAGAGGAGAGATATGTATAGAGTGTAGTTACCTCAGGAGAGATATGTACAGAGTATGTATGTACCTCAGGAGAGATATGTATAGAGTGTAGTTACCTCAGGAGAGATATGTACAGAGTGTAGTTACCTCAGGAGAGATATGTATAGAGTGTAGTTACCTCAGGAGAGATATGTATAGGAGTGTAGTTACCTCAGGAGGAGAGATATGTATAGAGTGTAGTTACCTCAGGAGAGATATGTATAGAGTGTAGTTACCTCAGGAGAGATATGTATAGAGTGTAGTTACCTCAGGAGAGATATGTATAGAGTGTAGTTACCTCAGGAGAGATATGTATAGTGTAGTTACCTCAGGAGGAGAGATATGTATAGAGTGTAGTTACCTCAGGAGAGATATGTATAGAGTGTAGTTACCTCAGGAGAGAGATATGTATAGAGTGTAGTTACCTCAGGAGAGAGATATGTATAGAGTGTAGTTACCTCAGGAGGAGAGATATGTATGTATAGAGTGTAGTTACCTCAGGAGAGATATGTATAGAGTGTAGTTACCTCAGGAGAGAGACCTATGTGGAGTGTAGTTACCTCAGGAGGAGAGATATGTAGAGTGTAGTTACCTCAGGAGAGATATGTATAGAGTGTAGTTACCTCAGGAAGAGATATGTAGAGTGTAGTTACCTCAGGAGAGATATGTATAGAGTGTAGTTACCTCAGGAGAGATATGTGGAGTGTAGTTACCTCAGGAGAGATATGTATAGAGTGTAGTTACCTCAGGAGAGATATGTATAGAGTGTAGTTACCTCAGGAGAGATATGTATAGAGTGTAGTTACCTCAGGAGAGATATGTATAGAGTGTAGTTACCTCAGGAGAGAGATATGTATAGAGTGTAGTTACCTCAGGAGAGATATGTATGTAGAGTGTAGTTACCTCAGGAGGAGAGATATGTATAGAGTTTAGTTACCTCAGGAGAGATATGTATAGGGGTGTAGTTACCTCAGGAGATATGAGAGATAGGAGAGATATGTATAGAGTGTAGTTACCTCAGGAGAGATATGTATAGAGTATGTATAGAGTTACCTCAGGAGAGATATGTATGTATAGAGTGTAGTTACCTCAGGAGAGATATGTATAGAGAGATATGTAGTTACCTCAGGAGAGATATGTATAGAGTGTAGTTACCTCAGGAGGAGAGATATGTAGAGTGTAGTTACCTCAGGAGAGATATGTATAGAGTGTAGTTACCTCAGGAGGAGAGATATGTATAGAGTGTAGTTACCTCAGGAGAGATATGTATAGAGTGTAGTTACCTCAGGAGAGATATGTATAGAGTGTAGTTACCTCAGGAGGAGAGATATGTAGAGTGTAGTTACCTCAGGAGAGATATGTATAGAGTGTAGATGTATGGAGAGATATGTATAGAGTGTAGTTACCTCAGGAGAGAGATATGTATAGAGTGTAGTTACCTCAGGAGAGATATGTATAGAGTGTAGTTACCTCAGGAGAGATATGTATAGAGTGTAGTTACCTCAGGAGAGATATGTATAGAGTATGTAGTTACCTCAGGAGAGATATGTATACCTCAGGAGTATGTAGTTACCTCAGGAGAGATATGTATAGAGTGTAGTTACCTCAGGAGAGATATGTATAGAGTGTAGTTACCTCAGGAGAGATATGTATAGAGTGTAGTTACCTCAGGAGAGATATGTATAGAG